>NW_025164193.1:0-1615 GCF_004010195.1 Chiloscyllium plagiosum
TGTGCGTGTGTGTGTGTCTGTGTGTGTGTGTGTGTGTGTGTGTGTAGGAATATTTATGTGCGTGTATAGTGCAACGGTGTTCACCTGCAGTGTCACATGAACCCAAGGTCCCGGTTCAGGCACTGCTTATGGGTAACGAACTTAGCTATCAGTCTCTGTTCGGTCACTTTTCGTTGCTGTTTGTCTCGAAATCCAAGGCGGACAAACTCACTTAGAGCAGCTTCTCTTGACATGCAGCAAGGAGCATTGGGACATCAGTCTTGGAAAGTTTCTTCAGCAATTTAATTCTGAAGTAAAATAAGTTTCCATGCCTCAGATGTTAATTGAGTGGCAAATAATCATTCCCAGGAAAATATTACTTCTATAGTTTCCAAAGAAAAGTCCATCTCGTGATTCAATTTGTTACAGAGCTCTAACATAGTTTGGAACCGGGGCAATGTTTCACTGACTTTTCTTATATGGCTTGTTCTGATCTGGGTTAAAGTGCAGTCACGTATTTTTACACGTTTCATGTTATTCACGTCCCTGAAAATTCGCACAGGTCATTAGAATAATTTAATTCTCCAAAAATTAACAGGAATGTACAACATTGTGTATCGGCTGGAGCTAACCTCGAGTTAAGGTGGAAAAGAAGGAAAATGCAATTGGAATTTAATAGTTCAGTCGTGACCTCATTGATTGGCTGATCAGTTTCGAGAGAGTGAGTGTTACCTTCCAAAGGCCAAATTTTTATTTTACCAGAGAAACTCACTGGGGACCATTGAAGTGAAGTAGTGACAGTGATTATCTTTACTGGTTAGTCAACTTGCGAATGCTAATATTATTGTGCATGTCTATGTTACCCTACAACTTTCCAAGATTTAAGTATTCACTATGCAAGTCTCTCATGGCGCAATAGATTGTTGCGCGCATCCGACTAGGGGTCAGGTGATTGCATGTTTGGCTCTTGGTTCAAACTCAAAGGGGAGCTTTACTATACTTCCAAATGAATCTTTCTCATTGTACTGAAACAGAGATGATGTAACAAAGTTTTATCTGCACGAACGAGAATACTTTCAATGTATCCAATCAGCAAATGTAACCTAGAACTACAGAATAAACATGACTCAACAGCAGGTTGTGGTTCAATAGGTTTTCTTGGAAATGCAAGCTTTCAAAGAGCTGCTGCTTCTTCAAGTCTTTGAAACTGCAATCTAAAAGCTAATGCTTCTAAGTAAACCTGTTGGATTATGATCTGGTGTTGTGTGATTTTTAGCTTTCTCCACTCCAGTCCAACAGCAGCAAGTCCAAGTCTTGGCGATCATCGAAACACGAAATGCCAGTTCAATGTGAAGAGGATTTCCAAGAAGATCGTGCAAATCCAAACAGGCATTAGGTTTGTGCAGCAAGTCAACCAGCTGATGAAGTAGTAGCTCTCTGAAAACTAATTCTTTCGAATAAATCTGCTGTTCAATAGCTTGGTTTCATGTGTGTTTTTTTGAAACATTGGCACCACAGTTCAACACTGGCAACTCCAAGTCATTGGCAATATCAGAGTCAGAAAGGCAATAGCCTAGTCGCAGTATTGATAATGTTCAGAAATTCTTTGGTGAGCATAATCAGAGGAGAATAAACT
>NW_025164194.1:0-1615 GCF_004010195.1 Chiloscyllium plagiosum
AAACCATCAACCCTGAAATAGCTTTTTAACATGCTAAGCTATACTGCCTTCCTAATCTTTGCCTCTTTTCCATATGGCACGGGGAGTAATTCAGAGATTGAAGAGGATTCTTCGGTCTCTCTCTCACACACACAGACAGACAGACAGATGCCTCATTGCTTTGCAGAAGAATACCAATAATCTTATAAATAATCAGAATGATAACTGGATAAAGGATTTAGTTAAAGAAAGGGTGAGAGAAATTGCGTTTCTTCTGTATGTCAGTTTCCTCGCTGAGTTGGAGAGTTCATTTTCAGACGGTTCATCACTATACTAGGGAACATTATCAGTGAGCCTCCGGTCAAGTGCTAGCGTTTTTTTCCGAATTTATATTTAAGTGTTTAGGTTTCCTTGAGTAAGTGATGTAACTTCCATATTGGTGATTTCATGTCCGGTTCTTTTTCTCAGAGAATGTCAGTTGAATTCAAAATCGATGTGTTACTTGATGGAGTTCCGATTGGAATGCCATACTTCTAGGAATTCTCGTTCGTGTCTCTGTTTGCCTTGTCCTCGATGGGTGTGCAGACCCAGTCAAAATGGTATACTTCCTCATCCATATGTAGGGATAATAGTGGGTCATGTCTTTTTTCTGGCTAGTTGTTGTTCATGTACCAGGTGGCTAGTTTTCTGCCTGTTTGTCCAATGTAGTGTTTGTTACAGTTCTTGCAAGGCTTATTCTTCCTGGAGCAGTACAGACAACGATGTGAACTTATTGCGATGCTTAAAATTATGAAAAAAAAATGTTGCAGAGTAAACAGACGATGTGAACTTATTGCGATGCTTAAAATTATGAAAAAAAATGTTGCAGAGTAAAACAGGAATTCTCTGTTTCCGTTAGTTGGCATTACAGCATCATTGATTTCTAATTTCAAGACATTTAGCAAAAGATCCAGGAGTGAGATAAGAAAAAACGTCTTTATTGAGAGAGTTGTTATAATTCGGAATGGACTGCCTGGGAGAGTTGTGGATGAAGATTAAAAAGAGAACTGGTTATATATTTGGAAATATGAATTTAACAGACTGCACATAGGGCTGGCAAATGGGAGGCGCTTGGGAGACATTACTTGAGCTGGTGCACACACAGTGGCCAATGGCCTGCTCCCATACTTCAAAGTTTTGTATTCTGTCATGTGTCTGATGCGAATAAAAGTCAGTATCCCATTATTTCCCATTGTAAATGCTCGCAAATACCTGATTATTTGGTGCAGCATAAGCATTTAAAATGCAAGTATTGCAAGGCCAGCTTTATTGTGAAGTCTAATTATTTCTCAGAACATGAATATTTCAAAATTTGCATTCCAATTACTAAAACAAAATCTGTCATTTTTTTGGGAACAAACTAGCTGGGCGACCACCGGGAATGGCGAAGGGAGTAAGCATGGAGCGCAGAAATCTCCTGTGGCCATTACTCTCGAAAACAAGTATACCATTTTGGATTCTGATTTTGTGTGTGTATTGGCAGATTGGGGAATGGGTGTCAGGAAATCAGCAGTAGCCAGGTTGGTTGCATTATGACTGGCTCTGGGGAGTAGCAGGAAAGGACAAAGGTAAACAGGGTCTTAGGGATTGAAGAGTC
>NW_025164195.1:0-1615 GCF_004010195.1 Chiloscyllium plagiosum
TGACCTGTTCTGGATCAACATGTGACGCCAGATATTCAGCGTTGTGTTTCTCACTGACTTGTTGTGTCTGTACGCGTGAATCCAGAACCACAGTACTTAGTGACCACTGACAACTCTGTCTGTGCACGTGATTCCAGATGCACAACACTGTACCAACTATTAACCTGGTCTATCTCTCCAGTGATAACAATCTCACAGAACTGTATTTGCAACTATTTTGTGTTCTTTAGTTCGGTCCGACAACAGCTGTGTATTACCACCCACCTGCTCTCGACCTACCCGTGATTCCAGACCGACAACACTGCAGGCATCATTGATTAGGTCTCTCTTCACGTATGTCTGTGGACCCACACACAGTGGTTACCCATGTCCAGCTCTCTATCTGTACGTGATTCTTGAAAAAAAAAACAACTCTGTGCTTACCACTGACCTACTGTGCTTTTGCATGCCAGTCAAGGCCAACATCACTGTGATTAACACTGACTTGATATGGGTCTTTTGGTGACTCCAGACCAAAGTGCCATGTTTACCATTGATAAGTTCCATCTCTCCGTCTCTACGTAGAACTCATGACAAAGGCAGGAAAAGGGATTGGGATGTAAGGTAGGAATTCAATGAGCCAGGGTGGAAGCTTTTCAGAAACCTACAGAAAATTCCCAACATGGTATGGCTTGTTTGTTAACCGTTCCAAGTGCAGTTGAGGAGAAGAATAGAAAGGGAGAGCTTAGTTGAACACTTACAGAAAGACACTGTGCAGGAGAAATGAATTCAGACACTTCGATAATTGGAGGTCATACTGGTGGAGGTGGTATTTCTACAAACACATGATATACACCTAAACCACAGTGGCACCAGTATCCTTGGGTTGGGGTGGGGGGGCGGTGGATTCGCAAATGGTCTTCGGAGGGTTTAAATCAATTCAACAGACGTTCGAGATCAGAGTCGATAGGTGCGATGCTGGATTCCACAGGTCAGGCAGCACCGGATAAGAAAGTGTCCACGTTCCGAACATCAGCTCTTCAACAGGAATGATGGGTGGCCTAAGGGCTGAGACATAAAAGGGTGCGTAAAGGGGCTGAGGGAAGATCGCCTGGAATGCGATAAGTACATGGACGTGGGGGGTGATGGTGATATTACAGGAGGATGGAGTCTAGATTAGAGTGGTGCTGGAAGAGCACAGCAAGTCAGACAGCATACGAGTAGCAGAAAAATCGACGTTTCAGGCCAGAGCCCTTCATCAGGAATGGAGGAAGGAGTGGCTAGGTGGGAAATAAGATGGACAAGGACAATTCAAGACAGCGGAAACACGTTGGAAGTTTGGATCTTGAATAGGATGGTCGGAGGTAAAATTAAGAAACTGGTGAAGTCTCCATTGATCCCGTGTGTCTGCAGAGTCTCATGGCGGAAAAGGAGGCCCTCTTCCGCCGGGCGTCTGGTGGCTAAAGGTTTGTGCTGGAGGAAGTCCAGGATTTCCATGTCCTTGGCGGAGTGGGAGGGCGTGTCAAAATGTTTGGCCACAGTGTGGTCATTGGTGGATATGTCGAAGAGGTAAGGATGGACAAATAAATTTGCGGACGATACGAAAGACAATGGAAATGTGGACAGTACGTAAGGA
>NW_025164196.1:0-1615 GCF_004010195.1 Chiloscyllium plagiosum
TAATATTGATTGGAATCTATTTATTTCAAACAGTTTGGATGGAGCAGTTTTTGTGGGGTGTGTTCAGACAGCATTCCTAACTCAAATTGTGGATAGGTTGGCAAGAGGGGAGGCCACATTGGACTTGGTGTCTGGCAATGAGACACACCAGGTTTTCAGGTCGCAAGTGGGAGTGCTTATCAGCGACAGTGATCACAACTCCCAGACGTTTACGTTTCTCGTGGAGAATGTAGGAACAAACGGTTTGAGAAGGTATGAAATTGGAGGAGGGGGGATTACAATTCTATCAGGCTGCAATTGAGGCTCCTAAATGGGAATAGATGCTCACAGGAAAATGCACGACAGAAACGCGAAGGTTACTTCAGAAGCTCCAGCTAATAGCGCTGGATAGGTTTGTGCAATTGTGACAAGGAAGGGATGTTAGGTTGAATGAACCTTGTGTGACAAGGATAATGGGACGCCTTGTCCTGAGGGAGAAGGAGATTTACTTAAGGTTGAGCCAGCAATGATCAGATAGAGTTTCAGAAGTTTACAAACACCTGAAGAGTGGACTTCGGAGAGCTAGATGGGGCCATAAAAAGCAATAGAGCCTAGTATTAAGGGGAACTCGAAAGCACTCTACTCATTATTTAAGGGACAAGAGGATGGCCACTGTGAGTTGGGGCCGATCAGTGCTTGTGGAGGGAATTTGCGCCTGGACTCAGAGGAAGTCATTCATAAATATCTTGATTCAGTATTCACAACAGATGGCGCCCTTAACGTTTCTGGTGATAGCATGAAGTAGATTGATATAATCGAGCCGTTGGTGTTAGGAACGAGGTTGTGTTGAATATTTTGAAAAATGCAAGAATACATAAATCCCTTTGGATCACAGAATGTACTCTAGGATATTACAGGAAGCCATGCAAGAGTTTGCCTCTGGCCATGATCTTTGCGTCATTACTGTGTTCTGCTTTAGTGCCACATCGTTGGAGTGTGGAAAATGTTACCTCACAAATCTTATTGAATTCTTTGAGGATTTGACAACACATGTTAATAAAGGTCGAGCAGTAGGTGTGGTGGAATTTCACAAGGCGTTTGATAAAGTTCTCCATTTTAGGCTTATTCAGAAAATAAGGAGGATCGGGATAAAGAGAAGACTTGATGTCCAGATATAGAATTGGCTGGCACGTAGAAAATGGAGAATGATAGTAATTGGAAAGTTTACAGCCTGGATTTCGGTGACCAGTGGTGTTCCGCAGGGGTAAGTTCTCGGACCTCTGCTCTTCGTGATTTTTATCAATGACTTTAGTGAGGAATTGAAGGCGGGTTCATACATCTACCAATGGCATGAAGTTTGGTGGTGTTGTGGATAGTATGGGGACCATTGTCGATTGCAACGGGACATTGCAAGGATGGAGACATTGGCTGATAAGGAGGAGGTGAAGTTCAACCTGCAAAAGTGTGATGTGATTCACTTTGGTAGGTCGAATGTTATCACAACGTACAGAATTCCTGGAAATGCGGAGTAACAGAGGGAACCATGTCCATAGATCCACCAAAGTTGCCATACAAGTTAATAGTTTTGTTAAGGAGGTTACGATGTGTTCACGTTTATTAGCACGGAGATTGAGTT
>NW_025164197.1:0-1615 GCF_004010195.1 Chiloscyllium plagiosum
TTAAGGACATTGTAGATGATTCAGCACCGAGATAGTATTACGCTTGCGGAAGATGGCTGAATGTTGATCAAGGGAGGACCAGTGTTGGCCAACTACCCACAGACCATGTTGAAAAGGAAAAGGAAAGTAAACATTGAATTGTGTGAGACTACAATGGCTGTAAGATGTGTATATTCTCCTGTATCCTTTTGTGAGAGAGATTGAGACAGAGGTGACAAATGGTCTGTTCCAAGCTAATAAAATGAACAGCTTGTGAGGCCTTGGCTTTTTTAAAAATTTGGAACAATAGAAGCAGCATGAAAGGACGGGCTCAAGCTCCAACAGAAACAGGATTTTACTTTAACTTTCAGTCATTACTGGGTCGAGAAGTTGGATTTGGAAGCTGTTATTTCTCGTTTTCTTACACCTGAAGGTTTGCCTACTCTTCCTGCTGCTAGAATTGCATGTGAGACAATCTATTTTACTGAATTTTCCTTTGCCATGGGTGTGTTTTTGATGTGTCACTATATTGGCACAGTTACTGTTTAAAATAAGCTGTTATTATGTTAAGGTTTCCAGTGGAGTTAAGTTTTACAAATTCTCCTTTGTTTGGTTGTTTTTATTTTAACCGTAGCATAAGAATAGAGTGTATTTTGCTTCAAGCCTGGTCATTTGAACAATTAAATTGCAGCTGGAACACAAAACCTTATTCTTACTTCAAAAATTGGAAAAGTTAGAGCAGATGTAGGTTTGCTCACGGAGCCGGAAGGTTCGTTTTCAGACATTTCATCATCATACTAGGTAACATCATCAGTGAGATGAAGCACTGGTGGCATGGTCCACTTTCTATTTATGTGTTGAGGTTTCCTTGGGTAAGTGACATAATCTCCCGTGGTGACGTCATTTCCCGTGGTGATGTCATTTCCTGATTTTTTTCTCAGGGGTGGTAAATGGGATCCAAGTCAATGTGTTTGTTGGTAGAGTCTACTCTATAACTCTATAGAGCTCAGCAAGCAAACCTACATCCAGAACCTCAACCTGAGCTACAAATTTTGTCAAAACTCACTAAAAGCTACAGTCTATGCTACCTTCTTTTGAGAGAGGCTGGTGTAGTTCGTAACAATTGACTCTGATAGGGTTGCAAGAATGAGACAGAGCTTACTTTTCGTTTGAAAGCTTCTGGATGGTGCTGCTTTTGTTTTGCTCTAGAATTATTTATAGAATTGTTATAGGAATAGAATTGTTGAAAATTTTGAGAAAATAATGTAAGAAATGAGTAACAATCTCCAGAAGCTTGAAAAAGCTTCTTGTAAGGGCCAGTGACTTTAGAATTCTCACACAATACACAGTCCAAGTGCTTGAGATGAAACCCATCATCCAAAGATGTTCAGGTATTCATTGTTAAACTGGTTATCAGACTGGGAAATTACAGATCGCTTCTTTATAAATTAATTCCTTCATGGTCAGCACTGCTGCCTCATAGCACCAGGGACCCAGGTTCAATTCCCAACTCGGGCAACTGTCTGTGTGGAGATTGCATATTCTCCCCGTGTCTGCGTGAGTTTCCTTTGGGTGCTCCTGTTTCCTCCCACAGTCCAAAGAAGTGCAGGTCAGGTGAATTGGCCATGCTAAATTG
>NW_025164198.1:0-1615 GCF_004010195.1 Chiloscyllium plagiosum
GATTATCCCGTTAGTTAAAACAGAAAAACCGATACAAGAACAGTTGATCTGCTTCTGTGCACTTCAGTGGACAATGTTCTGCTGTGAGCTGTCTGTTTCTGCTGAAGTAGGGTTTGAATGCAATTCTCATTGAACAGCATGGATATAAACAAATCTTCCATTGCCTGAAATCGAGTGGTTAAGGGATTGCTCATATGCATGTTCAAGTCTGTCGAGGTGGCTGCCGTTTCGTTGTTGGTTAATGCACTGCCTAATAAACAAGGACATCCTATTTTCTTCCCCGCTAGTGCCTGTCAGGGTTGACGTCTCCTTGTTCAAACTCCTCGCTCATGCTGTGTTACTGATTTAACATCCTGAACGTGACAACTCAACCGGTTGCCGTTGGTGTTACGGCCTCCGACTGCTTTTTCCTAATCATTTAATGCTGTTTTCCGCAGATTCAAGGAAGAATTTCATTCCTGTGTTCCAAAGGAATTTTTGCTTCTCTTCGTTTCTTATTCTCACTACTTAATTCCAGGATAGGTCTGAATACCAAGGTGAATCTGGCGAGACTGCAGACTGGCCAGGGAATATTGTGGCAATGGCACATAAAGCTCGAGCTTTTCACCCTCATTTTCTGCTGTCAGTACACAACAAAAGTGAGATTGTATTGCAATTGTATAAATATGGTGTTTTTTTTCACCTGGTGAATTATGAATTCAAGGTAGAATTCGAAAATTGCATAATGTTTTGAGGGAAGAAATGTTTCCTTCCTTCAGGCCTAAATGACAGATACATTATCCAACGAATGTGGGCCCAGACCCACACATTCCAGCCAGGAAGAGTAGATATCCTCTCAGCAGCTCCATTCTCACACTGTCTCCGAAATTCATATTTGTCGTAAAGCAGAAATAGTAAATGAGTGATACGGACAGACAGATAATCGGAGAATAGGAACAAGGATGAGGTGGATTCACAGAGACAAACAGACATGAACAGAGGAACATTGAGTGAGACATTGAACGAACCAATTCACCATTGAACGTCAATTGAGAGAACAGAAAAGAAAAATAGTTACAATTGAAGCACAGACAGCCTTCCATACGCTCACAACAACGCAAGGAGCAATAGAGCCAACAAAGTACTTTTTCATGAGCAAATGTGACTGCTGTCAGCTAAAGATAATTTTTTATTAAATATGCTGACTCCATAGATAAAGCTATTCACTTCCCTGGCATTATAATATAGAAATACGTAACTACACTGGTTCTGAACGTAGGTCTACTAGTTGAGTACGAAGGTTCATTTTTAGATGTTTCATCACCATACTAGGTGAGACTTTCACTGAGCCTCAGGACGAAGCACTGCTGATAATTTCTGCTCTCCATTGAGAGGTTTTGGTTTCTTTGGGTTGATGATGCCATTTCCTGCGGTGATGTCATTTGCTGTGGTGATGTCATTTCCTGTCCTTTTTCTCGGGGTGCTGAATGGTGTCCAACTCAATTTCTTTTTGCTACACTTCCGTTTAGAATATCGTGTCTCTGTTTGGCTTGTCTTAGGATGGATCTGTTGTCTCATTCGAAGTGGTATATTTCTTTATCTCTATGGGGATCATGTTGTTTTGTGGCCTGTTGAT
>NW_025164199.1:0-1615 GCF_004010195.1 Chiloscyllium plagiosum
TTTTCCCCCAAGCGCAAACCAGCCAGAGCAATCCTCATATCCTAATATTCTCGATTTACCACAGACTAATGCATCTAACCTACATAAACCTGAACACTAAGGACAATTTCGCTTCGCTAATTCACCTACCCTGCACATCTTTGGACTGTCGGAGGATCCTGGAGCATCCTGAAAAAAAAACATTTGGCACAGAGCAAAGCTGTAAACTACACACAGAGAGTTGCCAGAAGCTGAAATTGAATCTGGGTCCTCAGCGCTGTGACAAAGCAACAATGATCATTGACCCAGAGAGCCTAAAATCTCCCTCGCACCCTCATTCACACTCATGGAGAGTGAGGCTCGATCCTGCCCTTAATTCCTGTTTAGTTAGCGACCTTTCTCCGTCCCAGTACCACTAGCCCCGCCCTTTGCTTACTGTTGAAAGTGCCACATCACCATGCCGATGGCCAGCTTGCAGAAGCAGGAAAACAATGTAAATTATGAGCATGCGCACCACAATTTCTGTCCAGACAGAAATATTGGTCTCTCCCGTCACAGGTGGTGAGTGAAGTTTGAAGGGAGGGCAGCGTATGGAGATTTATAGGTTTCATGACTGGTCTGAGCAGGACTCTAGCTTCAAAGAAATGACTTAACGGGCCGTGATTGAAGCCACAGAGAGCCCCCGGCTCCTTTGCACTAACACGCCCCGTTCAATGGCCGTTGTCCTTGGATCAGATTGTCTTGTTTTTCGTTTACGTTTTCGCTTCACTGTTTGTGAATCTGTCCTTGGTGTGCATGGGGCTGAAATCAAAGGTTATTGAGTTAAATCATTGCTGTCGAGTGTGGTGCTGCAAAAGTACATCTGGTCAGGCAGAATCCGAGAAGCAGGAGAATTGACGTTTTGAGCGAAACGCCTTCACCAGGAATGAGTCTGGTGAGCCAAGACCGTGGTAAGATATTTGAAAGGTTCTGGTTCGGGGGTATAGGAGCTGAGAGTGCAATTGGAAGATGTAGGTGGGAATGATGGGACAGGTCTGAGAGGATGGTGGAGTGGACAGGTGAGAAGGAAGTTCGACATTGTCGGACAGGTCATGAGGGATTCGGGATAAGGTGGGGGGCGGAGGGGTAATGAGGAAATTGTTGAAATTCACATTAATCACGTGAGGTTGGATGACCCTAAGATGAGGCGTTCTCCCGACAGGTGTTCGGGGGTTAGGACTTGGCAATGGGGGAGCTCCAGAACCTTCATGTCCTTGGACGAATTGGAGCGGGTTGTTTAACTGTTCGGCCCCACGGTGGTGCGATTGGTTGGCGCGGGCGTCGCACAGATGTTCTCTGAAGCGTTCTGTCCGCAGGTGGTCTGTCTCCACAATGTAGAGGAGACCGTATTGGGAGCAACGAATACAATAAATCACATGTGTGGAAATGCAGGTAAAGCTCTGACGAACATAGAAGGCTTCTTTTGGGCCTTGGACATCGGAGATCGGGAGGTATGGGCGCAGGATTTCCAATTCCTGTGTGGCAGGGGAAAGCGCAGTCATGGGTGGGTAGGTTGGTCGTGGGCAGTGATTGAGTTTTTGAGTGGGGAAGCTTGCGCCAATCTCAACACCCATAGAAAACCTACACAGACACGAGG
>NW_025164200.1:0-1615 GCF_004010195.1 Chiloscyllium plagiosum
AGTTGGCATCTATGTCTTTTTTGTCATTGATCACATTGTCGACTGTACTCTTCTCTGACCAATTGCCAATTGTTACATCAGTAATGAATATGGCGGTTCATCACAGTCTAACCATTGTCCAGTTTCTGAAATTGAATCCTCAGTCACGATTTATGGACAAGTGAATATTAAACAATTGATTACCATCCTGGAGATTCATGGCTCTCCACATCCTATTCAGTAAAACCAGTAATTTTCTTTCTTCCCTTTAACAATTCCATCCTCCCAGCCAATAACACATTTTAGTCAAGGTGGGAATTAAATAATTCATGTGATAGCCTGGAAATGAACACCGAGCACTGAATGAATCTAAGTGTTTCTTTCAGAAAACACAATGAAGCTACTAATGTTTAAGAATATAGAGGGGGAATTGAATATCAACACAACAGGAATGAAGTAGTGTCAGAGAAATTAATTGGGCCATATAATCTCCTGGTCCTGATAAACTGCACTTTGGAAGCGAAAAGATGTAACTCGAATTGTCGTAGAAAAATTGGATTCAATTTTTCACAAAGAAACTGAATTCAGAAAGAGTACGAGAGGATTCTAAAACTGCCAACGTGTCGTACGTTTTGAAAAAAAAGGAACATGACCAATCTGTTTTAACCGTGAGACAAACTGCTGAACATCTCTTGTTGAACAAGAATTTTTCACAAAGAAACTGAATTCAGAAAGAGTACGAGAGGATTCTAAAACTGCCAACGTGTCGTACGTTTTGAAAAAAAAGGAACATGACCAATCTGTTTTAACCGTGAGACAAACTGCTGAACATCTCTTGTTGAACAAGAATGCAGCAGATTCAACTGTTCAGTTAAAAATAGCAGTCCACGTGGAAAATCACAGATTAATCAAGCAACAGTGACATGGTTCCAGAAAAGGAAAATAATTTATGAGAAATTGGTTGGAACTTTTCGAGAAAGTCTGACATTAATAGCAAGGAAGAGAAATAGTCAGAGTGTTCAAACTAACAGAAGGCGTTTCGCAATTAACCATGCATAAGGATAATACACAAATGTCCATGGTATTGGGGATAGTATATCAGCATAGTTTGAAAATTTGATATTTGGCAGGAAATAACAAATGGTCTTCAGGAGTGATTTTTGGAAATGGTGATCTGTATCGGTAGGTTTTATCAAGGCCTCAACAAAGGCCACTCCTGGTACTACAAATGTTTTGTAATCGACGTTAATGATTTGCAGGAAGCAAGGGAATGCACTTTTGACAAATTTTTAGACAACACAACAACAGGTGACATGGCAAATTCTAAGAGAGGTACAACCAATCTACGGAGAGATTATGATGGGTTAAGTAAGAGGGCATAATTATGCCCAACGGAATAAATAGTGAAAACTAGAGAGGTGATCATGTTGAAAGGAAGAACAAGAAAACGCAGCATTATTTAAATGAAAAAAGCTGCAGAACATAAATGATTGAAACATAGGAACGCACAGGGAGCTGCAAGAGGTATTTAGGAAAACTAATTGAATTTTGGCCCAAATTCCATAGGGGTTGGATTAGAAGAACATGTAATAGGTACTGAAACGTGCTGGTGAGGCCACATCCGGAGTACTGTGAA
>NW_025164201.1:0-1615 GCF_004010195.1 Chiloscyllium plagiosum
TCCAGCATCTGCAGTCCTCACTTTCTCCTAAATATGGCTGAACCAAAGTCTTGTACAATTTTAACATGACCTTCTAGCTCTTATACTCAATACCCCGTCTGATAAAGGCAAGCATACCATATGCCTTCTTGACCACTCCATCCATCTGTGCAGCCATCTTCAGGGTACAATGGATCTGAACTCCCAGATCTCTTTGCTCATCAACTTTTCCCGAGGCTCTTCCGTTTACAGTATAGTTTGCTATAGAATTAGACTTCCCAAAATGCATCCCCTCACATTTGCCGGATTGAACTCCATCTGCCACTTCTCTGCCCAACTCTCCAGTCCATCTATATTCTCCCGTATTCTCTGACAGTCCCTTATTCTTTCTGCTAATCTACCAATCTGCATGTCATCTGCAAACTTACTGATCATATCACCAATGCCCTCTTCCAGATCATTTATTATTATCACAAACAACAGTAGCCCCAGCACTGATCCCTGTGGAACACCACTGGTCACCTTTCTCCATTTCGAGAAACTCCCTTCAACTATTACTGTGTGTCCTGTTACTCAACCAGTTCTTTATCCACCTAGCTAGAACATCCTGCACACCATATGACTTCACTTTCTCCATCAGTCTACCATGGGGAACCTTATCAAATGCCTTACTAAAGTCCATGTATATGACATCTACAACCCTTCCTTCATACATCAACTTGGTCACTTCCTCAAAGTACTCTACTAAGTTGGTAAGGCACGATCTACCCCGCACAAAACCATATTGCCTATCACTGATAAGCTCATTCTTTTCCAAATATGAATAGATTCTATCCATCAGTACCTTCTCCACCAACTTTCCCACCACAGATGTCAGGCTCACTGGTCTGTAGTTACCTGGAATATCCCTACTACCCTTCTTGTACAGAGGGACAACATTAGCAACTCTCCAGTCCTCCGGCACTTCACCTGTATATAAGGATGCTACAAAGATATCTGTCAGGGCCCCAGCTATTTCCTCTCGTGCCTCCCTGAGCAACCTGAGATAGATCCCATCTGGTCCTGGGGATTGATCACCTTAATATCCTTTAGACTACCCAACATATCATCCCTCCTTATGTCAATGTGAACCACAGTAAACAAACTTCTATCTCTAATCTCAACATTCATCATGTCTCCCTCCTAAGTGAACACAGATGCAAAGTAATCATTTAGAATCTCACCCACTTTCTCAGGTTTGACACACAACCTTCCTTCCTTATCCTTTAGTGGACTAACCCTTTCTCTAGTTACCCTCTTGACTTTTATATATGAAAAAAAGGCCTTGGGATTCTCCATAATTCTGCTCACTAAAGTTATTTCATGACCCCTTTTAGCCCGCTTGATTCCTTGTTTAGGATTGGTCCTATTCTCCTGATATTCTTCCAAGGCCCATTCTGTTCTTAGCTGTCTGGACCTTATGTGCACTTCCCTTTTCCTTTTGGTTGGTCGCACGATTTTTCCTGCCATCCCTTGTTTTTGCCTATCCTTCACTTTGAGTGCGAGCAGCAGCTAAGGTAAGACAGTTTGTTTTAAAATTACTTACCGGTAGCGGGCAACGGTGTTTTTTTTCTCTTCACAGAAAGAGCGGGAGCAG
>NW_025164202.1:0-1615 GCF_004010195.1 Chiloscyllium plagiosum
AACCCACGCAGACACGGGGAGAATGTGAAAACTACACACAGTCAGTTACCTGAGGCGGGAATTGAACCTGGATCTCTGGCGCTGTGAGGCAGCAGTGCTAACCACCGTGCCACCCCGCCACCCCAAAAGTCTACATCTAAGCACATGCTGTCCCTGCCCTGGGAGTGTTTGATGGGAGCAGTGTAAAGGAATCTTTACTCTGTATCTACCTCTGTGCTGTTTGTATTCTGGGAGAGTTTGATGTTGGGGGGTGGGGGTGAAAAATATAGAGCGAGCTTTACTCCGTATCTACCCCCGTGCTGCCCCTGTCCTAGGAGTGTTTAATGGGGACAGTGTAGAGGTAGCTTTCCTCTGCAACTAATTCCTTGCTATCCCCGTCTTGGTAGTGTTTGATGGGAGCAGCGAGGAAGCTTTACTCTGTATCTAACCCAGTGCTGTCCGTATCCTGGGCGAGTTTGATGTTGGGGGTGGTGGGGGGGGGAACAGTGTAGAGTGAGCTTTACTCGGTTTCTAACCCCATGCTGTCCCTATCCTGGGAGTTGCATGCTGTACTGAGTGAGACTAACAGATGATCACCTGCAGGTAAGTCATTTTATGGACACAATAGCGTCATCTTCTAGCTGTGGCCCAATTAGGTGATTTATAAATTCTGAGTGTCTCCCTTGTTTGTTGATGATGAGAATTGAAGTTAAGTGCAGTGTGTTGTTTGAGCAGAGCAGTCTGCAGTTTGATTATTATCCTCAGACATTTTTCTTCTGTTGTTCGCTGTGGCCAGTTGCTGTTGTAGGGGTTAGCATGTGAAAAATGATGCTGTTGTCAAACTGTGCTTTGGATGTTAAAACCAGGGCTCTGCTGCCTTTCGAAGTCATTATTCAAAATCCTGTGGAGTTATTTGAAGAGGAATGAAATTTCCTCACATCCTGACTGATCTTCGTCACTTCGCCCTCAAGTTTAAGACATAAATCCAATCATTGAGCCACGCTTTCTGGGATGTTATGGTGTGCAAAGAGGGATTACGTTTGCCTGTGTAATCCACTGCGTTTTACAATGTTTCCAAGCGATCATTTAACTGCAAACCACAATATTTACCCCCAGTCCCCAGTGACAATTTATCTTCCTTATGCTAAAACTTAATAATTAACACACTCCCAATGATGAAGTTACGTTAAATCTTCAGGCAGCAGCTGATGATACCATGCTGTATGGGAATGCCATGCCAACAAGTGATTGACTGCATAGCTCCCCAGTGACCCTAACCCCTTCCGAGTTTCTCGGTTTGTATTTCCCCTGTGGTCCAAGTGCTGAGAAACGAGTTGGGGCACAGTGCCTGTGTAGATAATGAAGAGGGACCTTTCAATATAACCAGCAAAGAGGCAGGCGTAGCTGGGGCCCATCTGGGTGCCCGTGGCAACCCCCTGGATTTGGAGGAAATGGGAGGAGTTCAAGGAAAAGTTATCGAGGGTGAGGAAGAGTTTGGCGTGGTGGAGGAGGGTATTGGTGGAGGGGAAGTGGACGGGTTTGTTGGAGGGGCAGAAGTGGTGGGCCTGGAGGCCATCCTTGTGGGGTAGAAGGGTTACACCCAAAACGTTGACTTCTCCACCTCCTGGTGCTGCCT
>NW_025164203.1:0-1615 GCF_004010195.1 Chiloscyllium plagiosum
GACTTCTGTGTGGAGTTTGCACATTTTCACTGTGTGTGCGTGGGTTTCCTCCGAGTGTACAAGTTTCCTCCCACAATCCAAAGATGTGCAGGTTAGGTGAATTGGCCATGCTAAATTGCCCAGATTGTTCAGGGATGTGTAGGTTAGGTGCATGAGTCAGGGGTAAATATCAGATAATAGGGTAGGGGAATGGGTCAGCGTGGGTTACTCTTTGGAGGGTCGTTGTGGACTTGTTGGGCCAAAGGGCCTGTTTACACACTGTAGGGATTCTATGATCTATGATTCTGGGACCTCTATAAACAGGATGGTCTACAGCGTGGGTTACTCTTTGGAGGGTCGTTGTGGACTTGTTGGGCCAAAGGGCCTGTTTACACACTGTAGGGATTCTATGATCTATGATTCTATGAAAATGAGTTGCTCCACATGTTTCTTTGTTGAATTTCATTTGTAATATATCTGCCCATTTTACCAATTGTTCAATTGCCCCCTGGCTCTGCTACTATCTTCCTCACTGTTTACTAAATTTACAAGTTTTGTATCATTTGTGGATTATGATATTCTGCAAAGTTTACCCAAGCCAACATCATTAATATATATATATATATATATATATAAGAGAAAAAAAATTGAGAGCCAAACATTGACTTCTGGAGATCACCAGAGCAAGATTTCCTCTGGTCCAAAAACCAAACATTCACTACTACTCCTGACTTTCAGTTCCTTGACTAGTTTCATATCCAAGCTGAAAATGTGTTGCTGGAAAAGCGCAGCAGGTTAGGCAGCATCCAAAGAGCAGGAGAATTGACGTTTCGGGCATGAGCCCTTCTTCAGGAATGTTTCATATCCACACAGCCACTGACCCTCTAATCACAGGAATTTTAATTTTGCTTACAACTTATACTTTATCATGATATTTTTGTAGTCCATATTCACAACGTCAACTGCACTATCATCATTAAACCTCTCCATTACTTCAATGAATTCAATCAAATTAGTCAAATACATAACCCCAATGATGTCTTTATTATCCAGATTTGTCTAAATCTCAATTAATTTTGTTCCGGATCTTTGGCTCTAAAGGTTTATCCTGTCCAACATTAGGCTGACTGGCCGATAGTTGCTGGCTTTGCCATTCTTCCATTTTTGAGAGAGGTGTAACATTTATGATCCTCCAGTCCTCTACCATATCTAAGAAGGATTGGAAGATTGTGGCTCAAGCAACAGCAATTTCCATTTCCAACCTTCCTTTCCACGGCAACTTAAGACTCCCTTGAGACTGAGTGACATTATTTCTTCGAGGATAGTCAATGTTTTTACCATTTCCTCTTTTACTATAAGTTTGGTAGAATTCTATTCTCATGTGAAGACAGCAAGTACATCAGTTATTTCTTCTGTCTATGCAGGAATGTCCCTTTCTTGCTCCTTTAACAGCACTTCAGCTACCTTTTGGTTAGTAAAATATTTATAAAGACTGTTGGGTTAAATTTTTTTGCTCCCTGATAATGTATTCCCATAGACCCTTTTTTCCCCTCTCATTATCTTTTTCTTTTGCATGTATATCTTTGATCAAACCTGCTCTGACACTATAGACCGGTGAGCCTGACCTCAGTGGCGG
>NW_025164204.1:0-1615 GCF_004010195.1 Chiloscyllium plagiosum
TGTTCTGGTTGGTATCAAGCTTATTGAGTGTTGGGGGCTGCACTCATCCAGGCAAATGGGGAGTATTCCATCACACTTCTGAGTTATGCATTATAGATTATGGACAGGCCTTTGGAAGTCATGAGGTGAGTTACTCGCCGCAGTATTCATAGCTTCTGACCGACTCTTGTAGTTACTTCGTTTGTGTGGGCGAGTCCAGTGAGTTTCTGAGCAATGATTACCCCACAGGATTTTGATATTGAGGGATGCAGTGATGCTAACACAATTGAATCCCAAGTGGCAGTGTTTTAAATGCATTGTATTGGTGATGATCACGGTCTGGCATTTGTGTGGCGTCAATATTATTTGCCACCTGTCAGCCTGGATACTGTCCAGATCTTGTCGCATTTGGGCATGGATTGCTTCAGTATCTGAGGAGCCACAAATGTTGCTGAACATTATGCAATCATTGCCGAACATCCCCACTTCTGACATTATATTAGAGGCAAGGTAATTGATGAAGCAGCTCTGAAGACGCCTGTGCCTAGGCCACTCCCCGAGAGTTTCCTATAGACCTGTCCTGGAGCTGAGTTGACTGACCTTTATCAACCATGACCATCTTCCTACGTGTCAGGTATGAATCTAACCAGCGGGGAGTTTGCCTCTGATAAATATTGATTCGGGTTTTGCTAAGGCCCCTTGATGCCACGCTTGGTCAAAGGCAGCCTGTTTTAAAGGGCTGTCACTGTCACCCCACCTCTGGAATTCAGCTCTTTTGTCCATGTGTAACCAAGGTAATGAGGTCAGGAGCTGAGTGACCCTGGTGGAGCCAAACTGGGCGTCATTGACCCGGTTATTGCTGAGCAGGTGCTGCTTGAAAGCACTGAGACCTTCCACCACTTTACTGATGTTCGAGAGTGGACTGATGGGGTGGTAACTGGCCAGATTGGATTTGTTCTGCTTTTTATATACAGGAGATACTTGGGTACTTTTCCACATAATCGGGTAAAAGTCATTCTTGCAGCTGTATTGGAACTGCATGGCTAGGGACGTGGCAAGTTCTTGAGCGCAAGTTTTCAGTACTAATGCCAGAATGTAGTCAGGGTATGTACCCTTTGAAGTATTCAGTGTCTCCAACTGTTTCTAGATATTGCATGGATTGAATTGAATTGGTTGATGCTGGTAACAGAATTACTGAGACCCACTGGAGGAGTCTGGGATGGATGATCCAATCAGAATTTGTGACTGAAGATTGTTGCAAATGCATCAGCCTTATCTTATACACTGAAGTGCTGGGCTCTTCCTTCATTAAGGATGGGGATACTTGTGGAATCTCCTCCTCCAATGACTTGTTTAATTGTCCCTACCGTTTCTGGACAAAATGTGGAAGAACTGCAGAGCTTAGATCTGATCCGTTGCTTGTGGGTTCACATAGCTCTGTCTATCACTTACTGCTTATGCTGTTTGGCGCACAAGTTGTCCTGTTTGGTGGCTTCGTTAGGCTGACAACTCATTTTCAGGTATGCCTGGTGCTGCTTCTGCCATCCTGCACATCCATTGAACCAAGGTTGATCCTCTGGCTTGATGGTAATTGTTGCAAGTAGGATATGCCAGGCCATGAGGTCGTGCGGGAGTA
>NW_025164205.1:0-1615 GCF_004010195.1 Chiloscyllium plagiosum
CTGACCCCTGTCGGTGCTGGGCCCTGACCCCAGCCGTGCTGGGCCCTGACCCCAGCCCGTGCTGGGCCCTGACCCCAGTCCGTGCTGGGCCCTGACCCCAGTCCGTGCTGGGCCCTGACCCCAGTCCGTGCTGGGCCTTGACCCCAGTCCGTGCTGGACCTTGACCCTAGTCCGTGCTGGGCCCTGACCCCAGTCTGTGCTGGGCCTTAACCCCAGTTCGTACTGGGCCTTAACCCCGGTCTGTGCTGGGCCCTGACACCAGTCCCTGCTGGGCCCTGACTCCAGTCCGTGCTGGGCCCTGACCCCAGTCCGTGCTGGGCCCTGACCCCAGTCCGTGCTGGGCCCTGACACCAGTCCCTGCTGGGCCCTGAACCCAGTCCGTGCTGGGCCCTGACCCCAGTCCCTGTGGGCCCTGACTCCAGTCCCTGCTGGGCCCTGACCCCAGTCTGTGCTGGGCCCTGACCCCAGTCCGTGCTGGGCCCTGACCCCAGTCCGTGCTGGGCCCTGACCCCAGTCCGTGCTGGACCCTGACCCCAGTCCGTGCTGGGCCCTGACCCCAGTCCGTGCTGGGCCCTGACCCCAGTCCGTGCTGGGCCCTGGCCCCAGTCGGTGCTGGGCCCTGACCCCAGTCGCTGCTGGGCCCTGACTCCAGTCCGTGCTGGGCCCTGACCCCAGTCCTTGCAGGGCCCTGACCCCAGTCGGTGCTGGGCCCTGACCCCAGTCCCTGCTGGGCCTTGACCCCAGTCCCTGTGGGCCCTGATCCCAGTCCCTGTGGGCACTGACCCCAGTCCGTGCTGGACCTTGACCCTAGTCCGTGCTGGGCCCTGACCCCAGTCTGTGCTTGGCCTTAACCCCAGTTCATACTGGGCCTAAACCCCGGTCTGTGCTGGGCCCTGACACCAGTCCCTGCTGGGCCCTGACCCCAGTCTGTTCTGGGCCTTGACCCCAGTCTGTTCTGGGCCCTGACCCCAGTCCGTGCTGGGCCCTGACCCCAGTCCCTGCTGGGCCCTGACCCCAGTCTGTTCTGGGCCCTGACCCCAGTCCGTGCTGGGCCCTGACCCCAGTCCCTGCTGGGCCGACTCCAGTCCGTGCTGGGCCCTGACTCCAGTCCGTGCTGGGCACTGACTCCAGTCCGTGCTGGGCCCTGACCCCGGTCCGTGCTGGGCCCTGACCCCGGTCCGTGCTGGGCCCTGACCCCTGTCCGTGCTGGGCCCTGACCCCGGTCCGTGCTGGGCCTTGACCCCAGTCCGTGCTGGGCCTTGACCCCAGTCCGTGCTGGGCCCTGACCCCAGTCCGTGCTGGGCCCTGACCCCAGTCGGTGCTGGGCCTTGACCCCAGTCCCTGTAGCCTTGACTCAAGTTTAGGCCTAGCTGTCCATCTTGGCTTGGCCTTTGCTTCAGACTGTACCAGGCCTTGACTCCAAACCCTGTGAGGCCTTGGCTCTAGTAAGCGCCAGGGCCCAGCCTTCGGTCCGAGCCTGCTGAGCTCCGGAAACCTCCTACCTCCGATAGGTGGCAAATCGGGGTGGGCTCATCGATTGGATTTTCGTGAAGGGGGGTTCAGTGGGGTCAGTCCTCTGTCAGGAAGGGGGAAATTGTGGTGGATGGGAGGCGAT
>NW_025164206.1:0-1615 GCF_004010195.1 Chiloscyllium plagiosum
GCACCATTGTAATCTTACTCCGAATCACATCCACTCTTTCCAAATGCATGTATATCCAATCTCTTCGAATCTTCTGAGTTAACCCACCCACTAGATTTTAGGTTTGCTGGTCTTTAGTCCCCAGGTTTACATTTGTAGCCTTTCTTTAATATGGGCTCAGCATTCGCTTCCCTCCAGTCGTCCAGGAGCTGTCTCGTTGGCCAGCGATGATGGAAACGAGCCAAGCAGGGCTCCCGCAATTTCTTCTCTACCCTCCTATCCTCCTGCGGTGTTCCTGAGTATAACTGGTCAGGACCAGGAGTTTTTAGAAATACTGCAAAGTCTGAAATATATGTCTATTTATTTCAGATGTAAACACCAAAGAGTGAGAAAGTGACTCAATGATGGTTTACATAACAAATTAGAAAATATATTCATCATAGGAAGTGACTTCAGAAGAATTCCAGATATTGTGGAAACCTGAGAATTCTCATAAATTAACGATCTAGGAAAGGAAGGCCATGAAACTGATAAGGAAATCAAACAGCGAATAAGCATGCTTACAAACAGGAACACAAAGACTGCATCAATGTACGATCTATATTTCAAAGGAAACAAACTAAAAGCAAGATCAAATGTGGAAATGTGTAATCGGGAGTGGAGAGGTTATTGTGGAGAACAGGGAAATGGCCAAGAAAATAACCAGTTACTTTGCATCTGTCTTCATGGAACAATATCGAGGAAATCACCCAGAAATACCAAGTAATCATATCGGACTTCTGCAGCTAAAGACATAAAGTCAATTCATATCAGTAACAAGGTAGTATTTGAACATTGCTGGATTGTGCATTGCTAACTCTGACGGAACAGATGTACTTCCTATCAAAATGCCAGATATAAATCACCAATAGTCGTATTAATGGCACTGTCGATGACTGTGTTTTATTATCCTGTACAGTCTGCAGAGACCGGAAACTATTGTGGATGAACGTGAATCAAGCACTGTAGATGAAAGGAAGGAATCAAAACAGCTACAAAGGGAAGAAGACATAGTGTGGAGAACTGCAGACCAATTAACTGGATGGAAAGTATTGGAATCTATACACGGGATGAGATTTTTGATATTTAGAAATTAACAGCAACAATGGAGAGAATCCGCATGCATTTCTGATCGAGAAATCATGCTTGATAAACTTCGGAATTGTTCGAAGTTATTCCTTACAGCACAGATAATGGGGAACCAGTAGAAGTGGCATACATTGGATTTTCGGAAGGGTTTCTATTAGATCTCAGTGAGTTCGTAAATGCAATGAATGTGAAGGGTATTTGAAGGAATATAGGTTTGTGGAAAGTTAAAGTTTGGTTCGCCTTCATTTAAGAGAGTCAAAACATCGATGTAGACATGTTGAAGCAGTTTCACAGCGTGCTGGTGGGACTGTACCTGGAATATTGTGTACAGTTTTGGTGACCGAATATCAGAAAGAATATACTGCCCACAGAGGAAGTGCAATAGAAATTCTCCAGATTAATACCTCAGATGGCGAGATTTCCTGATGAGGAAATTCAGCCTATGTTCGGAAGAGTTTCAAAGAATGAGAGGTGGGTCACAATGAAATTTAGAAAATTCGCAAAACAT
>NW_025164207.1:0-1615 GCF_004010195.1 Chiloscyllium plagiosum
CGCACATGGAAAATGAGGTGTTCTTCCAGCTTGTGCTGAACTTGCCTGGAACACTGCAGCAAGCCTGACACAGAAATATTGGTCAGGGAATAGGATGGGCTGTTAAACTGACAGGCAACTGAAAGCTTAGAGTTGGATGTTCTGTGAAGCGGTCACCTAGCCTACTCTTCATTTTCCCGATGTAGAGGAGACCACATTGTGAGCAGTGCATGTAGTAGACTGGATTCTGGGAAATGTTGATAAGGTGCTGCTTCACCTGGACGGCTCAGTTATGCCCTTGGATACTAATGAGGAGGGTTGTAAATGGGTAAGTGTTACACCTCCGGCAGGGGAGATGAAGTGGCCCTGTGGTGGGAGGGAATAAAGAGTAGACCAGTGTGTCCTGGAGGGAATGATCCCTCTAGATGGTGGACAAGGGAAGAGAGGTGAATATGTGCAGGTGGGGGTATCTCGCTGGAGGTGGGGGAAATGCGGGCTGATGATCCTCTGCATGTGAATGCTACTGGGATAGTAGGTAAGGACACGGGAAACTCCGTTGCTAGCGGGAGGGGGAGGAGTAGGCTTGAAGTGCAAGAGATGGGCCAGACTCGGTTGAGGACCCTGTTGACAACAGTGATGGGGAATCTATTGATTGATGAACAAGGTGGACATTTTAAAGTCTTCCTTGTTGAATTTAGTATCATCAGAAGCAATGCGATGGAGATGGAGGAACTGGGGGAATGGAATTGAGTCTATGCAGGAAACCTGGTGTGAGGACGGAGACTCCAGGAAGCTGTGGGAGTCGGTGGGATAATACTGGATATCAATGGCTTGTCTATCCCTAGAAATGGAAGCAGAGATGTTGAGGAAAGGAAGGAAGGACTCAGAGATAGGCCAGATGAAAGTGATGGAGGGGTTCCAATTCCAAGCGAAATCGGTGAACTTTTCCAATTCCAGACAAGAGAGAGAAGCAGCATTGATGATATCATCTATGTATAGGACAAAGAGTTGTGGATGGGTGCTGAAATAGAACTGGAACAGGGAATGGTCGACGTACCCCAAAAAGAAACAGGCATACGTGTGTATCCATGCACTTCCTCTGTGTGGCATGAGCAGGCTGAAGCAATGGGTCTGCCCAGGCAGTTATGTTTGTGAATTTTTGGGGGGAGATAGAAGCGAGCACTGCTATCAGAGGACCATCAGCTCGGGGGCAGTTAGGGGAAGCGTGAGTGGGGCAGAAATCTCCAGATAAAATATGGTCAGTAATCACAATTTATACAATGGCATGATGTGCCATCGTAGGGTCATAATGCAGGGCGAGATTAGAAGAGGTATCTGAGAGTGGGCGTTCAACCTCTGCAATTTCTAAATCAGTCCACCAGACTTATCGGGACAGGCTGAGTAACGCATTCAGGGTTGGATCTAAGCACATGGAGTGTAGGCTGATCGGACAGTAACAGGTTGGATTTGGATAGGGGAGTGCAGAGAAATTAAGACAACTAATGTCACGTGGAGATGTCTCAATGAACCGATTTCGTTCAGGTAAAGGCTAGGGCGAGTGGGCCAGGTGGAGGGAGAGTGTTGCAGCTGGGTAACGGGATAGATGGGACAGAGGGAGGAATCTCACCGAAAGAAA
>NW_025164208.1:0-1615 GCF_004010195.1 Chiloscyllium plagiosum
GTATTAACAGATTACGAGGAGAGGTGAGCTTTTAGGGGTTTTTGGTTTTAATTAACAGAAGTGCTCAACATGGATGTCTTCACAGTTTGGGGGCCTGCCGTATTGGACTTGCACAGATTTGAACCGATTTCGGGTACAAAATGTCCCAGCAAATTCCAACACGTTGCAATTAGTGACCTAGATCTTCAAATAAAACCGGTCGGAAAATCTGTTTAACTTTGTTTACTTGTGGTTGTTTAAATTAAAAGTGAAAGAAATGGCTTTTAATATTACTAAAGAGGTTCGCAAATTTGCCAAGAAAGTTTAGAAAGACAGAAACAGGACATTTTTTTTAGAATTAGCAAATAAGTTGGAATTGGGTTTAACCAGGGACAAAAGGAAACCTGACATTATAATGGAGTTGGTCAAACACTTTGATGTATCAAAGAAACAGATAAGTACAGTCGAGTTAGAAAAAACTTAAATTGCAAATATGGCAACTGAAGTTAGAAGATAAAGAAAGATACGGAAACAGAGAGAAAAAAAGAGAAGGAGAGGAAAAAGAAAGAGTGAGAGAATTTGAAATTCAGAAGTTGGGAATTAGACAAGAAAGTTAAATTAACTGGATGGAGATGAAGGGAGAACGTCGGGATGTATACAACTATGTTAGTACCTTGCCATATTTCGGTGAGTAAAATGTCAAAACCTTTTTTATTTCATCTGAAAAAAATGACTCGGCAGATTATGTGTCCAGTGAACATGCGGGCAATGCTAGTTCAGAATAAGCTGGTGGGCACAGCTGGTGATGCATGTGCAGCGCTACCAGATGAGGGGTCAAGAGATTATACAGATGTCAAATTGACTATTTTGATTGGATATGAATTGGTACCAGAAGCATATAGACAGAGGTTCATAAAAATAGAGACGGAACCAGGTCAGACCTATGTTAATTTTGAAAGAATTAACTAGTCATTTTGATAGATGGGTGCTGGACTTAAAAATAGACAAAACCTGTGAGGATCGAAGGGAGATTATTCTGCTGGAGAAGTTTAAAGACTCACTTCGAGAGATGGTAAAAATTCATGTGCACGAACAGAAAGTTCAAGAAGCGAGAAGCACGGCAGAAATGGCAGGTAAATATGCATTGGTGCATGAGATGAAATTTAGCTACTGGGAGAATTTTTATACTATGAGGGATAGAAATTGGGAGAAGGGAAGTTCACACATTACAAAGCGAACAGTAGCTCACAATAGTTTACCACAAGTGAAAAAAGAAGCACAAAGGGGTTGAAAGGAGGTGAAAGGCCTCAGGTGTTCTCACTATAAGGGCATGGAACACATAAAATGACAGTGCTGATGGTTTAAGGAGGGCACTGGGAAAAGGTGTTTTCATTGAAGTAAGCTTGGACACACTGTGATGGTCGTTGAAGGAAGGCACTTTGGGGAAAGATGTGGCAGAAGAGGCTAAGCCAGTGGCATTAGTGAAACTGGTAAAGGAGACCCCAAGTAGAGCCGAGGAGCTGCAGGAGAGTATACAGCCAAGGCAGGGGCTGGGTATGGAGTCAGTACCTGATCGCTATAAAGAATTTGCCTCTGTAGATAGAGTTTACTCAGAAAGATCAGGGGGAGAAGAACA
>NW_025164209.1:0-1615 GCF_004010195.1 Chiloscyllium plagiosum
CATGCCATGTGGAATGGAGACAAGTAAGAGGACGATGATACCGTTTAATATGTGACTGAACATTTGTTGAGGAGGAGGATTTTAGATTTTTGGATCAGTGGGGTCTCTTCCAGGGCAGGTATGACCTCGCAAAAAAGACCAGTTGCATTTTCACTGAAGGTGCACGAACATACTTGCAGTGAGGTTTAATGCTGCAACTCCGGTAGATTTAAAGCAATGAGACAGGAGGCTGGGAAACAAAGCTATAGGTCAGAAAGTCATCAATAAGTAGAGTTCAATAAGATCAACAGACAGGGCCAGTCGAATGACGATGGTGAGTGAGGAATTGCGAAGAAAGAAATGCGATTTTAAAATTGGAGTAACTGATTGAGCTGAGGCACAATTTTCGCAGCGATTAACAAATAAGAATGGAGAATGTGGAAGATGAGAAGGAGTGTGGTCGGTGAGATCAAGAAACCAGTGCACAAGAAAATTTTGAATGGGAAAGACAAATGACGAAAGCTTATTGAATAACCTTGCACCGTAAGGCACGCAACATTTTGAATATAACTGATGAGCTGAGAACATTACGAGAGAAAATTGATTATGATCTGGTGGGTATTACTGCAAAATTACAGGGAGATCAGGTCGGAGCAGTTAAATGTCCAAGGAAACGTATTCCAGAAGGATAGACAAGGAGGAAAGCTGGTGGAATTGTTGTTTATTTTTAAGAATTATATCAAGGCTTTATTAAGAAAAGAGATTGGCAATCCAGAACAAAATGAAACCCTGAAAATAAAATGAAAGGGAATAAACTATTGGGTAACAGTAATTTTCAGCCAATGTCCTCCAAATATGCTCTTGAGGTGGGGAATAATGACGGCTTCTGACAAGGCCACAAGGTGTTATGTAAATCCAAATTGACTCAATTGATCAGATTGAAAAATGTGGTCTCGAAGAAAATTTCAGAAAGATTATTAGGGATTTTTTCTCATTCCAGCGAAAAGGAAGAACTGTAAGAAGTGCGATAATCTGCCGAATCTGTCTGATTAAATAAGGCAGGCTATCAAATTGAACGAGAAGGCATACAAAGCAGGTCAAAAACGGCGTGAAACTAGAAAATTGTGAAAACTTGAAAGTCAACAGAAAACCATATTTAGAGCTCTAAAGAAAATTAAAACAGACTATTCAAAAAGAAAAACTGACAAAACAGATAAAGACAGAGAGCAAAAGTTCCTATCAATATATAAAACGACAAAGTAAAGGGTGATCCTTCAGAGGTTGAGGGGAATATTTAGTGATCGGATATGATAAAATGGCCGAGGTATTGAACGGGCATTTTGTACTGGTCTTCACAGAGAAGGATTCGAATACATTTGCAGTATTGGCAAAAAAGAATGTAGGCGAGGACCTGGAAGAGTTAGTGTTGGGCAATTTAATGAAACTAAGGATGGAGAAGTCTCCTATCCGTGAAGGAATGCATCCCTGAGTACTAAAAGAAATGGCGGAGGATATCGCAGATGTACTGGCGGTAATTTTCCAAAGTTCGCTGGACTCTGGTGCAGTCCGTCCCAAATGATTGAAAAACAGCAAATATGACACATCTGTTTGAAGAAGGGAGGCAGATAAAGGTAAG
>NW_025164210.1:0-1615 GCF_004010195.1 Chiloscyllium plagiosum
AGAGAATATGACGCAAAATATGTGTGCGACAGTTTTTGTTCAGATAGAAAACACAACAAGTTTGTTTCTCCTTGCTATTTGTAAGACCCACCCAAACTAATTCTGTGGAATCTGAGGGACAGAGCCTGTGTCGTTGTAAGTGATAGACTTGGATAAGACATTCGGGAAGGCTCACCTCGATGCTTAGATGATCTGAAGACATGACCAGCAATACAGGACAAGCATCAATATCCATTCCGCTCTGTCAGGATATATTTTCACTGTTCCCTCACACTCACTGTATGTCTCTTATAGCACCTACCCTCGACCAAGGCTCACACTCTATCTCCAAATAAGGCTCAAACACGACCATTCCGGCTGTTGAATTCAGCACCTTCCCTCCCCCACATTTTCTGTCCCTGAAGCAATAGCCCCGCACACTAATAGCATTGCATGGATACAACACTATCGACAGACTCCCTCCGCCCACGTCACTTACCCCAGCACTAACAGCAGGGCCATCCACTCCCACCATGGTTCATTCCCTCCCTTTCTTCCATTCCAGGAGAAACAGCCTGGAAAAGGACAGAAAGGGCCAAGCCGGATATCCGGATATCCGTTCCCTCATCTCCCTACTCTGATATGTGTGGAGGATCCTGGAGAGAGCTGGAGAGGACCAGAAGTCCTTGAGTGGAGATTCTGAAACATCCACGTCCCACCAACCAAATAAGGAGCAGTGTTCAGTAAAGAGCAATTCTCAATTCAAACCTACTGTCAGTTCCAACCTCATCTGTCTCACTCGCAAAATAACAGATACCCCATTGCACAGAGATGCAGGCATTGAAATACACAGACGTATTGGTAAATACCACAATATACTAACATACACAATGCATACAAGGAGATAAGCATGCACACACGTAGAATCACACAAAGACATAAAAAGTCACACACAAATAACACAAACACAGATAGAAACACACAGGCTAATACTCAGACAGACAGACATAGTCACACAAATACAAAAGTAGCAAGCACATGGACTCACACAAACACTTAAATACACATTAAGACACAGACGCAAGTGCCATTAGGGCACAAATAAATAAGTTTTTGATTTCTAAGGAGATCAAGAATTCTAGTGAGAAGATAGGAAAATAATGTTGAGGAACATATTAGAAATGACTGAATGGTATATCAGACTCGATAGGCCTAATGGTCTAATTCTGTTCATTTTTTTTATGATCATGTGGTGTGATGCTATCAGGTATTCTCTTCCTAAGACAGCAGCAGCAACATATTTGATTGGAAACAGTCAGTGGTAATGGGGAAAAGACCAGATAAGAACAGCCGTTTCATTCCCTAACGGACATTAGTGAACCAGATGAGTTTTTCCAACAATCAGGAATGGATTCCTGATCATCAGAAACCCTTGATTTCAGATACTTATTGAATTCAAATTCAGAATGGTTAATGTCTATTCCTAGTTATTGTACCACTATATCCGAAAAGGGGCAGTGATTTGATATGAGGTGAACACAGTTTTTAAAAAATGTCTCCCACAGTGAAAGAAGGATGTCCCTTTCCCTTTAATGTTGTGCTGTCTGTGGTGTCCTCATCTTCAGGGAGCAGTGAA
>NW_025164211.1:0-1615 GCF_004010195.1 Chiloscyllium plagiosum
CGAATATACGATGCATTGTTGGAATCTACACAACAAAATGGATAAGCAATCTTCTGTTGTGAATATCCACATCATGGATTGGGGGTTGGAGTTATAGTCTGGAGATATTGTGACTAGACCATTCATTCAGGAAACAGGGGTCTGAGCCCACAGTGCTGCCATATCAAGTCGTGAATTAAAGTTGATAATTAAACAACTTATTGAAGGAATAAGCTCCAAAGATTTTCCCTTGCTCTGCTTTGGAAAGCACAAAACATCAGCACAAAAGTTAACGCTGAAGCATTCACAGCAATCTTCAGCCAGAAGTGCCAATTGTCTGATCCATCTCGGCATCTTCCATAGATCACCAAGATCACAGATACCTGTCAGCAGGGAATTCAGTTCTTTGTCCATGTTTAAATCATGTCTGTAATTCAGACATGAGCTGAGTAGGCCTTGCGTAACCCACATTTACGCAGGTTATTGCTGAGCTAGTGCTGCTTGATAGCACCTTCCTACATCTAACTCATGATTGAGCATGGACTGATGGGGCAGTAATTCGCCAGGGTGGTTTGACCTATTTTCTGTGCACAGGACGTGCCTGGCCTATTTTCCACATTGTCGATGCCAGTGTTTTAGCTGTACCGGGATTGCTTGCCTAGCACAAGTCATCAGGTATTATTGCCAGAATTTTGTCGGGCTCCATAGCATTTGCAGTAACCCCTGCCCCCCACCCCCCCCGCCCAACAGTGTCTTGATTTCACATGGAGAGAAGCGAATGAGGGGAGAGTGCAGCCCTTGACATTAAGGTCACATTCGACAGAGTGTGATATTATGGAGTCGTAGCAAAACTGGATTCAATGGGCATTAGGCGACAAACTCCCTGCTGCCTGAAGTCATAACTCACACATTCGAAGATGGCTTTGCTTGTTAGAGGGCAGTCGTCTCAGCCAAAGCAAATCTCTGTTGGAGTTCCGAAAGAAAGTGTTCTTGGCCCAATCATGTTCAGCTGCGTCAGCAATGATCCTCACTCCATCAGAAGGTCAGAAGTGAAATCTGCATTAATCTAGCATTTTTTTGCGACTCCTCAGTCCACATTCAACGCAACAAAATCTGGACAATATCGAGACTTGAGATGAGAAGTGGCACATAACATTCACACCACAAACTGCAAGACAATGACCATTGACAATAAGAGACAATCAAACCAAAACCCCTTGACATTCAATAGTGTTACCAACACTGAATCCCTCACCATCCACACCCTGGGTTTTATTGTTCATTAGAAATTGAGCTGGACACTCCACATAAATACAATGATTGTACAAGCAGGCCAGAGGCGAGGAATACGACAGCGAGTAACTCACCCTCCTGACTCGCAAAGCCAATTGACTGTCTAAGAGACAGAGGTCAGGAGGCTAATAGCACAGCTCACCCCTTGACTGGATAGGAGCAGCTTCAACTGCACTCAAGAAGCTTGGCATTGGCCAGGACAAAGCATCCCACTTGATGAGTAGCACATCCACAAGCGTCCATTGCCTCCAAATCTGATTCTTAGTACCTGCCATATGCACTATCTAAAATACTACACTGCAGTAACTTACCCACTTCCTTAGACAGTACCTTCCCACTATCA
>NW_025164212.1:0-1616 GCF_004010195.1 Chiloscyllium plagiosum
ACAACTTAGAATTTCCCCTTCTAAGGGCATTTTAGGTTAAGTGAGAGCACAGAGAATCCCTACACTGTGGGATCAGAATACTCGGTCCATTGAGTCAATGACAATCCTTCAAACAGCATCCTACCTAGATTCAAACACATCTCCAACAACTTTATTTCTTGCAACCCTGCATTTCCAATGACTAATCCGCCCAACCTGCGTTGCATTGGACAAGTTACACAGTCAATCACCTAACCTCCACATTTTGGACTGTAGAATTAAACTCGAGCATTTGCAAAGTCCACTGAAACCTTCCCCAGAGGATGGAATTGAGCCCAGGTCCTGGTTGCTATGAAGTAGCAGTGCTAACCACGAAACCACCATGCCACCCCAAGCTGCACCATTTGGTTCCAATAGGATTCAACCATGGAGAAAGGCCACTGCCATCTTCAAAAGGTCAATTAGGTGTGCGTATAAAACGCTGGCCAGCCAGTGACGCCCTTATCAGGCAAGTAACGAACAAGAAGTTCCTTGAAGGCAACAAGACAGTTCGATAATGAGGTTATGGACAAATATGGAACACTTGCCTTTATTAGTCATGGCTTTGAGGGCAAGAACACGGATATTATGATGGTAGGCTATAAAATATCAGTCAGCCTCCACCTGAATACTGTGTGCGCTCTGGATGTCAGCTCACAGGGTAGATGTGATTGCACAGGAAAGGCTGCAGAGCAGATTCACCAGGATGTTGTTTAGTTTGTAAGGTTCAGATCGAAAATCAGTTTTCAGCGGCTGAGTTTGTTTTCCTTACTTCATAAAAAATGGATAAGGATAGATTCCAATTTGTAAAGATGTGATACAGAAAGCAAAAAAAAAATTCTTTCGTAGAGCAATCGATAACCAGGGCACATGCATTGAAAGTGAAGGGTATAGGCTTTGGAATGGTCTGAAAGGTCTTTTTGTACCCAGTGAGCAATGGTGGTGGGAATTCACTGCCTGAAAGGATGGTCCATGTGGCCTTCATCACAAAATTTAAGAAAAATTCAGGTTGGTGCTTGAAACACCACAAAATGGTTTGGATGCAGTTATGCTAAACAGGAATTTAGTCGTTTTTAATGATAAACGTGAAATTAATAGCCTGAAGGGCCTCGTCCTATGCTGTATGACTCTTTGAATGAATGACTCGATGACATGTCTGCCTGATTGGGGAAGGATGGAATATGCTACTGCTAGTGGGACATTGGCGGATTAGATTAGATATTGAAAACAGTCTATGACAGTTCGATCATCACCTTTATTGAAATTGTTTTTCAATTTCACATTTATTCTTTAGTTTTAGTTCATTCATCATACTGGCTGAATTTAAATTTATCTCACCAGAGTAACACCCTGAGCTTCTCAGGTACTTAAACAATAACTTCAAACTTACTCTCGTCTCTTCCGAATGAAAACCAGTTGTGGCAGCAAAAAAAAACAAAACTACATCAGATACTATATTTGCAAAAGCATGGAATAACGCATTCATAAGTGGAACATCGTGCTTAGTTATATCCATTGAAAATATGGCACAATGATGAAATGATACACAGTCTAACGGCTGTTACACTTGAGGTAGGATGCAGTGAAATGTAAGAAAT
>NW_025164213.1:0-1616 GCF_004010195.1 Chiloscyllium plagiosum
CTTACCTCCCCCTATCCCGCACACTCATTTACCTGCCATTCTACCTACTCGCCTTATACACATCTTTTCTCTCTGTAGCTTTTCAATGAGGCTTTGGGACATTTAAACCCTTCACTGACTAGAATATGGCAGCTAGTGCTGTAAAAAAGGGGAATAACTTGGTTCCTCCCAATGGTTCTGTGTTCAGGATTCAGATGGATTGAAGATACACTGCATATTTCTCCAGTGTGGACCTTTGTACGACAGCATGTAGATACAGGATAAAAGTGTAATTGTGACAACAAATAGCTGCTATTAATTCTGTTGCTGTCTCAGAGACTCTGCCAGATTTGTTAAATATTTCTTACATTTTCTGTTTTTGGGTTCAGATTTCCAGCATCCATTGAATTTTCCTTTTCTTACTTTGCAGTATCTATCTCATTCTATTAAAATCAGCCCTTCCTCAGTTGAGAATTTTCATAGCTGTTTCATGTTTGACCTTATCATTGAACTTGAGTACTATGACCATTATTAAATAACTGTTCACACCTCATTTGGCAGCTAACTAAATCTGACTCATTGTTTATTTCTAAATCTGAATTCTTTGGAGCAGAAATTTCTGTAGAAACTCAGCCAGTCTGACACTTCCCTCTTCTTATGGGAAATTCCCCAATAACTTTTGTTTTCACATCCCGCATGTCCATTTGTTTACATACATTGACATGGCACATGAACATGACTTGAGCTTTTGCGAACATATTCTTAGCCATGTTTATCACCAAGTCTGCCTCCTGAAGTTGATGGAGCAATTCCGATAGATTCTCCAAATGTACTTCCCAAGCGTGACTCAAAATCACCAGAACATTGATGGGTAATAATTGGATAATCCCAAAATTACTTTATTAGTGTTTCAATTAGTCTTTGAACCCAGCCAGAGACCTGGGTTCAATTCCCGCCTCAGGCGACTGACTGTGTGGAGTTTGCACGTTCTCCCCGTGTCTGCGTGGGTTTCCTCCGGGTGCTCCGGTTTCCTCCCACAGTCCAAAGATGTGCAGGATCAGGTGAATTGGCCACACTAAATTGCCCGTAGTGTTAGGTAAGGGTATGGGGTATGGGTGGGTTTCGCTTCGGCGGGTTGGTGTGGACTTGTTGGGCCGAAGGGCCTGTTTCCACACTGTAATGTAATCTAATCTAATGTAATCTAATCTAATCTAATTTGCTTGTCCCACCTTCTCAAATACAGAATTCCAAACATGGAATAGAATATGAATCAGATTTTGTAACTGCATTATCTTTGTGATAGTCTATACATAGTTTTGGGACCATTACTCTTGGTGAGCTCCATTCATTGCAACTCACTTCAATTATGTTGTATTTGAGCATGCATTTTGTAACTGCATTATCTTTGTGATAGTCTATACATAGTTTTGGGACCATTTCTCTTGGTGAGCTCCATTCTTCGCAACTCACTTCAATTATGTTGTATTTGAGCATGCATTCTCCCACCCGCCCTCCTCCTCCAACCTAAATAATAAGACCTGTTGTGGTAAGTAGGTAAGTGCTGAATTTTGCTTGTTGTATTCTTTCGACCCAGTTTTTTTTTTAAAAAAGGATACTTTCAGAGGGATGGCAGTGAA
>NW_025164214.1:0-1616 GCF_004010195.1 Chiloscyllium plagiosum
CGTACCCACAGCCAGAAGACACAAACGTTATTCTAAAAAAAAAAATTCTCTGCAAGATCTGTAAGAAAAATTACACTGGACAAAAGGGTACGGCATTTGCCACCAGGATACATGAGCAGCAACTCGCCAACACAGAAGCATGAGCACGTGCCACAGATGAAGAAGGACATCAGTTTGACTGGAACAGTACATCCATCCTGGGACAGTCTAACCAAAGACATGCACAGAAATACCTACTGACCTGGAATTCCAAACAGAGCTCCTTGAACAAACATATAGAGCTGGTTCCCATTTATCGACCTTTCAGAAACAAAACTGGAAATTATGTCACCTACCACAACAAATGAAGACACACAGACAGCAAGTAGAACATATCATCAACGCTTCATCGGAGGCTGGCTGATGATATTACCGTGAACAGTGATGGCACGTCTGAGAACAAAGCCACCAGCTCAGTGAGCAAAACGACAACCTTTTAAAAAGAGAAATTTTATACATCGGTTGCATGGAGATTGGTTTATATTTTTGACCACATTGACACTCTATATCTTGCGCTGCTACTTAATGTGCTGCTTCATATCCTGACTGTCAGACACATTAAGGTTGCCACAGGAGCTGGCAGGAGACTTTTATAACACAACAATAAAACAAATAAAGGCAACAAAGAAATGAAGAGCACGAGGAACTCCATTGCTTTGGACTTTGCCAGCTCAGGCACTTTCGTCCTGTTTTTTTCTGACATATATTGCACATTTTCTACTTGTGCGAATGTCAGGCGACAGCTATTCGATCGGTTCAAATCCCATGAACCCAAATTTATTCTGCAGTAAATCAGGTACATGCTGCAACTCTTATGTTCTGCAACGAATACGGGTAGTTATACAATGACACAGACAAAGTTGACAGGTGAGTTGAAAGATGCTTTCAAATATTTCACCAACATTATTACATGTCACAAACAGTGAGACCCGCTGAATAACCTGAAGTGGCTTCCTCACTTCTCTGAACCAATACATAGTCTTATGAATCTGTAGCTCATAAATTCTGGCACGTGTATTTTTTTAATTGACTGATGGAATTGCAATATAATTATGCGCCATCTACTCCGTCGAAAGTTCGAATGAATTTTAAAACCTTGGAGCTTGGGTAACTGGGAGCTTTAGTATTCATGTCAACAACTTCTTCTACCCGAAAACAACAACCACGAAATACTCAATGAAAGTCAAACACAAACAAGGTGTAGAGCAAAGCACTTCCAACCTCACACAATTAAAACAAAACACTCCCAGAGCATATCTGCACAAATTAAAATCAGAGTAAAGTTTATTCTTCTTTGTTCTGATTGAACCTCAAGGACGAGTCCAGCTCGGTTTTTGGTAAAAAATTCGTTCACTCCGGCTAAAAACGAGATTACCTGAATGCAGATACAAAACTTGATGACATTCAAAGTAACGCAATCTCTACACGTTTCCACTGTTCCATCAAACAGCCCTACCGCTTGTTCAGAAGTAAAAGAAATAAATAATGAACTGTATGGAATAATAACAGTACAGAAGGAGGTTTTGTAAACTCTTATGTCTATGTTGATCCTAAATTAACAAGCCAACTAATCCCAG
>NW_025164215.1:0-1616 GCF_004010195.1 Chiloscyllium plagiosum
AGCACAGTGGGATAGAGGGATGGAGCACAGTGGTATAGTATGATGGAGCACAGTGTGATAGAGGGATGGAGCACAGTGAGATAGTGCGATGGAACACAGTGGGATAGTGTGATGGAGCACAGTGGGACAGAGGGATTGAGCACAGTGGGATAGAGGGATGGGGCACAGTGGGATAGTGTGATGGAGCACAGTGGGATAGATGGATGGAGCACAGTGGGACAGAGGAATGGAGCACAGTGGGATAGTGCGATGGAGCATAGTGGGATAGAGGGATGGAGCACAGTGGGATAGAGGGATGGAGCACAGAGGGATAGAGGGATGGAGCACAGTGGGATTGAGGGATGGAGCACAGTGGGACAGAGGGATGGAGCACAGTGGGATAGTATGATGGAGCACAGTGGGATAGAGGGATGGAGCACTGTGTGATAGAGGGATGGAGCACAGTGGGATAGAGGGAAGGAGCACAGTGGGATAGAGGGATGGAGCACAGTGGGAGAGAGCGATGGAGCACAGTGGGATAGTATGATGGAGCACAGTGGGATAGAGGGATGTAGCACAGTGGGATAGTGTGATGGAGCACCGTGGGATAGTGGAATGGAGCACAGTGGGAAAGAGGGATGGAGCGTAGTCGGATAGTGGGATGGAGCACAGTGGGTTAGTGTGATGGAGCAGAGTGGGATAGAGGGCTGGAGCACAGTTAGATAGAGGGATGGAGCACAGTGGGACAGAGGAATGGAGCACAGTGGGATAGACGGATGGAGCACAGTGGGACAGAGGGATGGAGCACTGTGTGATAGAGGGATGGAGCACAGAGGGATAGAGGGATGGAGCAAAGTGGGACAGAAGGAGGAACACAGAGGGATAGAGGTATGGAGCACAGTGGGATAGAGGGATGGAGCACCGTGGGATAGAGGGATGGAGCACAGTGGGATAGACGGATGGAGCACAGTGGGACAGAGGGATGGAGCACTGTGTGATAGAGGGGTGGAGCAAAGTGGGGAAGGAAGGAGGAACACAGAGGGATAGAGGTATGGAGCACAGTGGGACAGAGGGATGGAGCACAGAGGGATAGTGTGATGGAGCACAGTGGGACAGAGGGATGGAGCAGAGTGGGATAGAGGGATGTAGCACAGTGGGACAGAGGGATGGAGCACAGTGGGATAGTGTGATGGAGCACAGTGGGATAGAGGGATGGAGCACAGTGGTATCGTGTGATGGAGCACAGTGGGATAGTGTAATGGAACACAGTGGGACAGAGGGATGGAGCACAGTGGGATAGAGGGATGGAGCACAGTGTAATAGTGCGATGGAGCACAGTGGGACAGAGGGATGGAGCACAGTGGGATAGTGTGATGGAGCACAGTGGGATAGAGGGATGCAGCACAGTGGGATCGTGTGATGGAGCACAGTGGGATAGTGTGATGGAGCACAGTGGGATAATGTGATGGAGCACAGTGGGATAGAGGGATGCAGCACAGTGGGATAGAGGAATGGAGCACAGTATAATAGTGCGATGGAGCACAGTGGGATAGAGGGATGGAGCACAGTGGGATAGAGGGATGGAGCACAGTGGGATAGAGGATTGGAGCACAATGGGATAGAGGGATGGAGCACAA
>NW_025164216.1:0-1616 GCF_004010195.1 Chiloscyllium plagiosum
GTGTTCTGTGTACTGTTTTCTGTGTACTGTGTTATGTGTACTGTGTTCTGTTTACTTTGTACTGTGTTCTGTGTTCTGTGAACTCTGTACTGTGTACTGTGTTCTGTGTACTGTGTACTGTGTTCTGTGTACTCTGTACAGTGTTCTGTCTTCTGTGTACTGTATTCTGTGTATTGTGTTCTGTGTATTGTGTTCTGTGTGCTGTTTTCTGTGTACTGTCTTTTATCTACTGTGTTCTCCGTACTGTGTTTTATGTACTGTGTTCTGTATACTTGGTACTGTGTTCTGTGTACAGTGCACTGTGTGCTGTGTTCTGTGTACTGTTTCTGTGTTCTGTGCCCTGTGTACAGTGTGCTGTGTACTGTGTTCTGTATACTTTGTACTGTGTTCTGTGTTGTGTATACTGTGAACTCTGTACTGAGCACTGTGTACTGTATTCTGTGTACTGTGTTCTGCGTACTGCATACTGGGTACTGTGTTCTGCGATCTGTGTTCTGTGTACTGTTTACTCTGTTCTGTGTTCTGTGTACTGTGTTCTGTGTACTGTGTTCTGTGTACTGCGTACTGTGTACTGTCTTTTGTGCACTGTGAATGGTGTACTGTGTTCTGTGTACTGTTTTCTGTGTACAGTGTTCTGATTTATGTGTACTGTGCTCTGTGTATTCTGTACTGTCTACTGTGTTCTGTGTACTGTGTACTGTGTTCTGTGATATGTGTACTATGTTCTGTGTACTCTGTACGGTGTTCTGTCTTCGGTGTACTGTATTCTGTGTTCTGTGTTCTGTGTATTGTGTTCTGTGTACTGTGTTCTGTGTTCTGTGTACTGTATTCTGTGCACTGTGTTCTGTGTATTGTGTTCTGTGTACTTTGTTCTGTGTACTGTGTTCTGTATATTGTGTGCTGTGTACTGTGTACTGTGATCTGTGTATTGGGCACTATGATCTGTGTGCTGGGTACTGTGTACTGTATTCTGTGTACTGAGTTCTGCGTACTGTGTACTGTGTTCTGTGTACTGTGTTCTTTGTACAGTGTGCTGTGTACTGTGTTCTGTGTGCTTTGTTTGGTGTTCTGTGTACTTTGTACTGTGTTCTGTATACTGTGTGCTGCGTACTGTGTGCTGTGTTTTGCGATCTGTGTTCGGTGGTCTGTCTTCGGTTTACTGCACTGTGTACGGTGTTCTGTGTTCTGTGTACTGTATTCTGTGTACTGTGTTCTGTGTTCTCTGTACTGTGTTCTGTGTACTGCGTACTGTGTACTGTGTTCTGCGATCTGTGTTCTGTGTACTGTGTTCTGTTTTCTGTGTACTACGTTCTGTGTACTGTGTGCTGTGTACTGTGTACTGTATTCTGTGTACTGTGTTCTGTGTAGTGTGTTCTGTGTACTGTGTTCTGTATACTTTGTACTGTGTTCTGTGTACAGTGCAGTGTGTGCTGTGTTCTGTGTGCTGTTTCTGTGTTCTGTGCCCTGTGTACAGTGTGCTGTGTACTGTGTTCTGTATACTTTGTACTGTGTTCGGTTTTCTGTATACTGTGAACTCTGTACTGTGCACTGTGTACTGTATTCTGTGTACTGTGTTCTGTGTGTTGTGTTCTGTGTTCTGTGTACTGTTTTCTGTG
>NW_025164217.1:0-1616 GCF_004010195.1 Chiloscyllium plagiosum
TCATGTCGTTATTAAATCTTTCTCCTGCCATTCACCTTGTCTATACCCCTCGTGATTTTATAAACTTCTATAAGGTCATCCCTCACCCTCCGACACCCCAGTGAAAACATTCTCAGCCTGTCTAGCATTTCATTATAACCCGAATCCTCCATTCCTGGGAACATCCTGGTAAACCTCTTCTGGAATAAATTGATAAATGCATTGATAATCAGTGCTATTTTAAGCACTCAATGGTGAAATTACATGACGTTTAAGAAGCAGTTCAGTGATCTAGTCTGTGAGCAGTGTTCTGATCACCTCGGGAGCTGTTCAGGAACACAGAGGGCTTTACAGCATATCCTCAAGTTGCTGAAAGCAGCTGGTTTTATTGATATTTGAAAAGTGAGATATTGGAAGAAATTGAGCAAATTCTTTTTCTCCATCACTGAATTTTACAGCTGCATTCACGTGGCTATGACTTCCACCTCATTTGCTTTTCCAACTATCTTTCGGGCCATCAGCCAGTACAGATACAACACATTCTACCTCTCCTTCCAGGGAATTAAATTGTAAGTCCATAATGCATTGGAGCAGAATTTGGCCATTCAGCCCATTGAGTCTACTCTGCTATTCCATCATGGCTGATAAGTTTCTCAACACTATCCTCTTGCTTTTTCCCTGTAGCCCTTGATTACTTGTAAACAATGTTGTACAAACATATGAATTAAGATCATAATTAGGCCATTTGCCAGAATCAGGAAACAGTGGAGAGTAAATGTCAAGGCAGTGGTGACCCAGTGATGGTCAGTGCCTGGGAAGCATTGGTCCAATCACAGTCAGTGCCAGGACGACAGAGATCCAGTGACATTCCATGCCAGGGAAGTGATGATCCAGTGTGAGTCAGTGTCAGGGAAATGGTGATCCAGTGCGAGTCAGTGCCAGGAAACTGATTCAGTGAGAGACAGAGTCAGAGAAAGAGTGACCCCATCAGAGTCAATGCCATGTGAACACTAATGCAGTGATAAACAGTGTCAGGGGAAGTGTACCCCAGTGACAGGCTGTGTCAGGAGCTGGATATCAGTGGGAGTGGTTTTGAAGTTGGGGGGAAAATCATTCAGCCAGTCTCAGTATATCTCAGGGAAGGAGGGAAAGACACAAGCAGGATCTTTATGAGATGTTGCAATCATAGGGCAGTGAACACCCCACCGGCCTTACCCTGCTCCTGTGAGTAAACAGTGGTCTGTCCATGATCAGGGAGCAGAATAGCCCCCGTGTCCAAACTGACTGCAGGGAAAGCTGCAGGAAACCCAGGAAATGAAGATGTAAAAACTGAACCCCAAAGGTGAAATTGTTTTCTCCTCATCACCAGTGACTGGGAGATCAATCTTCCAATCCAGTGCATTCCCAAACCGGGAAGAGTGACAACCCTGACCATGTGAGTGGGTAGCAATTACAAAAACAGTGTTCCCAGGAGCCAGCACACAGAGAGTTAATTATTTGTGAATTCATTGTAATGTCAGAGCAAAGAGAAATTTCCATAAAAAATCAGCTGGAATGTTTCTCCATCATGACGTTCCTACCTAAGGATAAGCTGTATTCAAAGCCATCTTCATCAAAGAGTATATAACGAGTGTAAC
>NW_025164218.1:0-369 GCF_004010195.1 Chiloscyllium plagiosum
GTGTGGGAATCGACGAGAAGCGACTCAATAAATATTGCGAAATTCCATGGTGGCAGTTTAGAAATGCAGTTTCTGTTCACCTCAATATAAAAGCCAGTTTCTGAACGTAGTAACAGAAGTCACAAGGTAATTACCTCACCTCACCCCCCACTCCAGAAGAGGTGCTAACTGCCCTTGAGTGCTTTTTGTTCTCGATGTGAAGAGCTCTCACGCCTGAGTCACCTTCACGTCTCTGGCTGCTGAGTGAATCACAAAGAAGGAATTTCACCAGAGCTGCAACTGCCTCACTTCCCCACTCGCCCTCCCCGTTTACATTTTCCTGCTCGTCAGTGATTTAAAGAAAACCAAATGGATGAGATGTCATTCTGT
>NW_025164218.1:637-1616 GCF_004010195.1 Chiloscyllium plagiosum
AATGCGGGACTGCTTTTCGTGGAAGGATCAGAAGGCGGTAACTACACTCTCAAAAGGAATGGCATCTGAACTGAACCAGGTTGGAGAAAAACTTAACAACGCTTTGCACTGTAATTAAATGGGGTTGCATTACATTTCACTCAGAGAGGAGATTTGTTCAATCAAATTCGAAGGCAGGTTTTCAGATGGGAAAGCAAGCAAGAAAGCTCAGCTCATGTCCATGTAAAAGTCCGCAGTGGAAGAACAAAGCAGTTTCTGCCCTGTTTTGAACTGGGGTACTTTCTCGCGTAAGGCGAACGTAAAGACTACTACACGACAGAAACAAGCCCCAGCCGCCCGTGCTGCACCTCAGTGGCATTCAGCACTGACAGATGAAGCCATTCTACCTTTAACCTTTCTGTTTCCAATAGCTCGTTGTTTCATGGAACTTGTTTAATTTTTGCTATGTGGTGAGCATGGACGAGATACACCGAAGTATCTGTTTCCACGCGGTGTACCCCAATAACGTTGTGTTGCTTACACCGGCTTTAAAGGATTACTTTTTAGCGGAGTTTGCCATCGCAGTCTGTGGCACAATCATTTAGTCTGTTCGACTGCTCACGGAAAAGGTAGCATTGTGAAACACTGCAGAAATGAACGACTTCCTTACTTTAGCTCCGACTGACAATACTCCGTGAAATTATCCCAGATTCTCAGTTGAGGGTTTTTGCAGCTGTAAGTTACCTCAGAAACCCTGCTTATTCGTAATGTATTGGGAGAATCGCAAAACAGAAAGCATTTAACACGGAACACAAACTAAACAGGCAAACCAAATGCATTTTCAGACACAGCGAGCATGAATGCTAAATGTGAGACAGTCCGGGGGCATGAGCCATAAAGTAATCTCAAAACTAACAACAGGGCAATTCCGAACTACTCTTTCAAACATTCTGGAGACTGAGTGCAACACCACTTCCCAGACAATGCTGAAAAGAGAGAA
>NW_025164219.1:0-1616 GCF_004010195.1 Chiloscyllium plagiosum
ATTTCAATGTCCACCACCAAGAGTAGCTCAGCTTCAGCATTACTGATCGAGCTGGTCTGATCCTAAAGGATATAACTGCTCGACTGGGTCCATGGTAGGTGGTGAAGGAAGGAATAAGAGGAAAAGAACATACTTGATCACACCCTTACTAATCAACCAGTTGCTGAAATATCTGCCCATGCCAGTATCGGTTGGCGTCCCACCTTCACATTGAGAATATCCTCCATCATATTGGGTGGTACTCTATCATACCGTGCTAAATAAAACGGACTTCAAACAGATCTAGCAGTTCAGGTCTGGGTGGCCATAAGGTGCTGTGGGTCAGAAATAGCAGCAGAATTGTACTCCAGTGCAACTTATGGCCTGGCATATCCCCCTTGTAAGAATTACCATCAAGCCAGAAGATCAACCTTGGTTCAATGGAGTGTGCAGGAGGGCAGGGGCAGCACCGGGCATACCTGAAAATGCGATGTCAGCCTGGTGAAGCCACCAAACAGAACCACGTGTGTGCCAAACAGCATAAACACTAAGTGATAGAGCTTATTGATCCCCCAAGCAACGGTTCAGATCTTAGCTCTGCAGTCCTTCCACTTCTAGTTGAGAATAGTTATGGACAATTAAACAAGTCGTTGGAGGAGGAGATTCCACATGTATCCCCATCCTTAATGATGGAAGAGCCTATCACTGCAGTGTTAAAGATAAGTTTGATACATTCGCAACAATCTTTAGTCAGAAGTGCTGAGTGGATGATCCATCTCGGCCTCCTCCAGTGCTCCTCAGTAATTCAGTTACCAGTCATCAGCCAATTCGATTCAGTCCACGTGATATCCAGATTCAGTTGGAGACCCTGGATCCTCAAAATGGTACATACCTTGTCAACATTCTGGCAATAGTACTGAAATCTTGTGCTCCAGAACTTTCCACTGCCCGAGCCAAGCTGTTCCAATACAGTTACAACAGCATTTACCCGATTATGTGGAAAATTAACCCAAGTATCACCTATACATAGAAAGCAGAACAAATCCAATCCAGCCAATTACCACCCCATCAGTCTTCTCTCGGTCATCGGTAAAGTGTTGGAAGGTGTCAGTGCTTACAAGCAGCATCTGCTCAGCAATAACCTGGTCAATGACGCGCAGTTTGGATTCGACCAGAACCACTCAGCTCTTGACATCATTACCGTGGTTCAAACATGCACAAAAGAGCTGAAATCCAGAGGTGGGGTGAGAGTGACAGCCCTTTAAAGGAAGGCCGACATTGACCAAGTGTGGCATCAAGGGGCCTTAGCAAAACTGGAATCAAAGGGTATCAGAGACAAACTCCCCGCTGGTTAGAATCATACCTAACACCTAGGAATGTGGTGATGGTTGATGAAGGTCAATCAAGTCAGCTCCAGTACAAGTCTGTAGGTGTCCCTCGGGTAGTGGCCTAGACCCAAACATCTTCAGGGCTGCTTCATCAATGACCTTCATTCCATTATAAGGTCAGAAGTGTGATAGAGTACTCCCCATTTGCCTGGATGAGTGCAGCCCCAACAACACTCATCCAGGCAAATGGGGAGTACTCTATGTGATGCTTAATATCATCCAGGAGAAAGCAGCAGGTTTGACTGTCAC
>NW_025164220.1:0-1616 GCF_004010195.1 Chiloscyllium plagiosum
ACAACTGATAAATTTCAGCCCTATCTCATGGGCAGTTGAGCCATAGGCTTGATGTGACAGGGAATTTGGTGACACCAGGATCACTGATTGGCAATCCAATTGTCTTGTACCATAGGCTCTCACAGAGTCAAAGAGCCATGGAGGTTGATAGCATGGAAACAGGCCCTTCAGCCCAACATTTCCATGCCCTCTAGTCTTAGACTTTCCTACCCTGGGGACAAGCGGTTGGCTGTCAACTTTCTCCATGCCTTTCATATTTTACTCCAATAATCCTTTGATTGAGTGACTTGTGCTTTGGGGATGGGTGGACAGACAGGGATTGTTCCTGCTGGAGTTCAGACGAGTTGAGTATAACCTGATCAATGTCTATAATGTCTCTCATGATCTGGATATGGTGGATGGGCAATGAATGTTTCTCCTTGTGGGTGAGTTCAGACTGTGGGCACGGTTTGAACATTAGTGGGGGAGTCACCCTTTTTGGACACAGATGAGAATTTAGTTTTTAGGGCTGTGTAACTTTGGAACTGATTGTCCCCATCCCATCACTTTCTGGGACAACGAATATATTTAAGTTACAGGTAGATGTATTCCCTTGCATAATAAGAATCTAAGGTTACTCTGGGGCGATGAGTATGGTGAATTCTGAAATGGTGGAGTCAGTTCCAGCGCGCAAGTGACCGACTCAATTCCAGTTTCATGTGTTTCTGTGTAATAATTCGATATCTGAATTTTTATTATTATGATTAATAGCAGCAATTTTGAACTCTGTTATTTTGCATTTGTGTGTGTTTTTAGCGAGAGAGAGAGAGAGAGAGAGAGTGTGTATTTCTAATGGTGTTCCTAAGTATGTTGATGTGAGACTGTGCCTGTCTGCCTGCATGTGTCCATCCGAGTGCACAGTCTGAGTGTCGATGATCCCATGGTGTAACTGTCCATAAACCCCAACCTGTCTCTGCCCCAGTAATAATACACAAAACATACAGACCACTGTACAATCATACATACTGTCACAGTCTCTCACACTCGATGCCAAACACCCACTGCTCTCACTGCACACACAGGGATTTCAGAAATCTGAATAATCCTTTGCATTCAACGTTCCTTTGATACTGTATGTGTGTGTGTGTGTGTGTGTGTGTGTATGTGTGTGTGTGCGTGCGTGCGTGTGCTTACATGTGTGTGTGTACGAGTGTCTGCATGTGTGCGCACCACCATGCTGTCTAGACAGTTTATCTTTTACACCATGTTAGAGTATTTCCTGTGCGCTGTTAGAGTAAACGTTAATGCTAGATTTTGTGCATCGCCAGGAATATGAGTAGGTGCCAATCAAGAGTAATGTTACATAACAGTTCCCATCACTGCTAATGACGTGACACAATGCATTGTACTGTGAGGAAATTAACAGCAGTCAGTATCATTATATTGCACTGTCATTCTTAGACTAAACAATATTATTAAATGACACTTTATTGAAGATTTTCTTAAATTAGCATCATTCCACAACAGCAATGACTAGTGGAATGATCTATCTAGCCTTCACAAAATATTCCCTACACATTGGGTTTCATCTTCCCTTCCTCTGCGGAACACGCACACACAGACACACACACACACAC
>NW_025164221.1:0-1616 GCF_004010195.1 Chiloscyllium plagiosum
ACCTATCCCCACTTCATCACCCTGCCCTCAGCAAACCCTTGTTCTGCAGCTCTCCCTATACTCACCCCCAGTCCTGAACAAGGGTTACACTCGAAACGTCGACTTCGCCACCTCCTGATACTGCCTGGCTTGCTGCATTCTTCCAGACTCCTGCTTGTCTGTTTTGCCAATTGAGACACAGGCATGGACTAACTTTTCCAGAGTCTATCCCCTCGCTGGATTCATTCCCATTCCTTTCAGTTGCTCCAAGTCAACAATTGAACCCCAGAATGAAACGTAAATGGAAAAGGGGGTGAGAAAAGAGAGTGCTGTACTCACAGATGTTGGACAGAGGAAGGAAGTTGCCGGCGGGGCCGGGGGAGCATCACCGTCACCAAGCAACAGCCACCTCGCGCTACAACTGCTCATTCACAAAAACAAACTCTCCTGTCTCGCTCTGCAGCTGCAGGGGGGACACTGCCACGTTTCCAGGAGCCCTGTCTACATTGGGAAAGCTCACGGCTCAATTTAAACAGATATTCCCACATCTAACGGAACGGTGTCATATCTAAAGGGGCAATCTGCATTTTAAAGGGACATGGACATTTTAACTGGTATTTCTGCAAATAAAGAGATGTAAATAAAGAGATTATATTTCGAAGGTATGTGGACACACTCAAAGGGATATCTTAATATGTAAAGTGACGCAGTTATATCTAAATGAATCTACATTTCGAAGAGACGTTACCCTATTTATAAGTAGAGACAATAGGTGTGAATTCTGTTTGTGTCCCAATGTTGAGTCAGACTGACATTTTATTTAGAAATGCACTGCATTTAAATTACATTCTTGAGAAGGTAAGTTATAGATTCGGGTGTAGGTTAGGGAGAATTGGCCGTGCTAAGTTACCCATAGTGACCAGGGATATACAGGTTAGGGTGGCTTGGCCATGGGAAATACACAGTAAGGGGTTGGGTATAGGTGGGATACTCTTCAGAGGGCCAGAGAGGAATCAATGGACTGAATGGCCCGCTTCCACATTGTCGGTATTCGATGACCCTCCCCACCAAAGGAGCATTTTATCTGCATCTATCCTGTCAAGCCCCTTTCAGAATTCTACCAGTTTCAATAAAGGGATACAGCACAGAAACAGACACTTCGGTCCAATTCGTCCAGGCCGACCAGGATTCCAAACTAAACCAGTCCCACTTGCCTGCATTTGGCACATATCCCACTAAACCTTTGTATTCATCTACCCATCCAAATGCTGTTTAAACGTTGTAAATGTACCGGCAACTACCACATTGTCAGTAAGTTCATTCCACATACAAAGCCACCCTCTTTCAAAATGTTGCCCCTCCGGTTCCTTTTAAATCTCTCTCCTCACCTTAAGTAATATGCCCCCAAGTTTTGAGTTCCCCGACGCTAAGCAAGAGCCCTTTGCTATTCAGCTTACCTCCACTCCTCATTTTATCAATCTCAATGATGTCAACCTCTCACTTCCTCTCCTCCAGTGAATAAAGTCCCAGCCTCTCCTTATAACTCAAACCCTCCAGTCCTGGCAACGTCCCGGTAAATCTTTACCGAACCCTCTGTGATAAGTATACTTCCGATTACAGGGCCATCAGAACTGTAC
>NW_025164222.1:0-1616 GCF_004010195.1 Chiloscyllium plagiosum
AACCAGGCTGGTTTCCCTGTATCCCATGCCTCAGTACTTTCTAAATGAGCCTACCATGGGGAACCTAATCAAACACCTTGCTAAAATCCATATACACCACATCCACTATTCTGTTCTCACCAATGTGTTTGTCACATACTCAAATGATTCAATAAATTTTGTGAGGCATAACCTGCCGCTCACAAAGCCATGCTGACCATCTCTAATCAATCAATGCTTTTCCAAATGATCATAAATCCTCTCTCTCAGAATCCTCTCCTATAATTATATCCTTTCTGGCCCAGGGGACTTATCTATCCCCGTGGTTTTTCAATATTATCAGCACACTCTCCGTCTTAACATCGACCTGTTAGACCATATCAGCCTGTTTCACGCTGTCCTCACAAAGAACAAGGTCCCTCTCACTCGGGAATACTGAAGCAATGTTCTCATTAAGGAACTCCCCAACCTCCTCTGACTCCTGGCACAAGTTTGCTTCACTATAAGGGATATAAATGTGGAAATATGTCTCAGCACTGAATTAATATAAAGATATTGCAGTGTACAATCACTCGATTACTTTGAATATTGAACTGTATTTTAAATGAGAAAAAAGTTGAATTGATTTGATTATATTTCACTTCATGCTAACGTTTATTGTATTTTGAACCACAATAAGAGTTTCCTTTTTACATATATAAAACTTACATAAAATTCATCGCACGTGTATGTACAGAAAATAGAATTACCATCTGCTTGTTCCTTGCTTTTTCAATGAATGTTCTTTTTGAATTTGTGGAAGTTGTACTTTGTTGAAAGGAAGGGAAATTGTCTTCAGCTGAATATTCACATTGAATGACTGATGCATCTTAAAAATCAAAGTACAGTGATCACGCAGTTTTGACAATTTGTCTTTCTAAGAATTGTAATGAGATTCCTGTTTATTTGAGACTATCATTCATTTATTCTATTATTATTGTAAAATATTGTTTAATTTCTAGTCCATTACAGACAGAAACTAGATAATTAATTCCCATTCAAATTACAACAATAAATACCTGATTAGTTTTCCTTTGAGAAACCACATTAAACATAATATTGCAGTCCTGCCGTCCTGCGTGGGAATATTACGAAAGGAGCTTGTGGAGCTGTGGTAGTGTCTCTATTACTAGACCCGAGGGAATGTTTGAAATCACACCTTAAAGAGAAATATATCAAGAGCTGCTGTGAATGTTGATTAGAGAGTCTCTAAGCACAGACTGAATTGCTTTTCAATCCATCATTAGATCATTTTTTATCTATTATATTAATAATCACAAAATATGATACTTATTTGGGTCAGGTTACTAAGAAATATGTGTTGGAAAATTGGCTTTCACCACTTTGCTTTTAAAAAAGATTTACATCTGTCTCCGTTTTCTCTAACTGAAAGAAATCTGAAGAGGATTTTCACTTTTACGAAAAAAGGGGAGATGATTCCCATATAAATTAATGCTTCTTCGACTAACGCCTTTTCAGCTTATGTAAAGTTTCATAATAACGCTTTACTTTCGGATCGTGGGGATTCCTGTATCTAATTCTGTCGCTTAAAAGTTCCTGGAGACTATTTGAAAATCTTGCAGAATTAAAGATTACGA
>NW_025164223.1:0-1616 GCF_004010195.1 Chiloscyllium plagiosum
TTGTCAAACTGACCGCATTGGCCATGATGGCATGATCCGCCAAATATGACAAGACTGCCGGTATCCAGGAATCGGTATATACGTGGCTTAGTACAGTCAACGATGGACACAGCACAACACAGGACGATCCACTATGATTTGGATGGCTCACAAATCGCGGCCAAATGGGCTGTGTGTAACCTCCAGACAGATTTTTACTGAGTCCCTTCATTATAGGCGGGAAGGAAATATTGTTTAAAGATAATAGATAATTTTGCAAGATGGGAGTCCTTGACCCAAGGCATTGCAGCGTCCACACAGTGGTAAAGACACAGCATACAAAATAATTGCACACATGGGAGTGCCCGTTCAGGTTAAATGTCAGGGGACATGGTCACGGGAAGCATCGTGAAAATAACTTTTCTTTACTTGGGAATATTACAAATGTTCGTCTTCCATGCTATTCTAGAGTTCAGCGATGCTCGAGAGGAGAACAAGAAAACTTAAAGACGCTATATGTAAGAAATGAGCAAAGACAGGAAGACGATGAGTAGACAAAATCCGATGTATTTCAATGAGATCTGGAACGACCTAAGAAGAACAACTGACCGAACACGACTTGAATTAGTGACAGTAAAAACTGTAAAACTCTCTGAGAGCATAATAGTGGGAGGGACAGAGTTTGGAACCCAAGATGACATGATCCAACGTTGTGTGGTTCCTTTCAACTGCTGCACTATGGGGTCATGGGGCAACTAACTGTGAGAGACTTTGAGGCGAAACAGACTGCTGAAGTTAACTAAAAAAAGTCAACCTTACACTTCTTACCTCTGATGTAATGAATTTTTCCATATAGTGTATAGAACCATGCTGCATTTCAATGAAAAGTGGCACGAGCACATGTTTTGATATACAATCTAAAGATAATTGGAAAAAAAAAATTCCCGACTGAAACAATATATGACAACCGATGATTCTTGCACAAATAGACCACGTAACACGAAGCATTTAAAGATTAGGATAATAAATTGGAAAGTGTACAAATTGGAATTTTGGAGTTCTGGGAATCTTTTTCAGCCTTTTTAAAGATGCCTTCATGATTGGGTCTGCGTTTTTGAAAATGAAAACTGAATGTGAAGGAAGAACGTGAATGATAATATATTATACTGTGTGGGATCGCGGTATATGGCATAGATTTTCCACGAGGGAAAAGAAATCAGAGAGCAGATAACCCCTTAGTTCCTTGTGTTTACTTTTCATTTCCGAGAACGAATCACGGATGAAGCAGTTACAGTGGTTATGGAGCATGGTTCGAATATACAGACTTGTGGGAAAGATGCCAAAAAGAACGAATGGTGTAAAACAGCTGATCGGCCTGAATGACTCCGTGAAGTTGTTTTAACTTCGGGGCTATGGAAACATGTTTGACATTAGCCTGCGAACCTGCAACTCTCGTCCGAAATATTGGAAGGATTTATTTATGCATCAACGGTATTACTGGGTGAAGTTGTATCGTGTGTGTGCAATGCTCAACAGGCAGACCCACGAAGTGTGTGAAATTAAACATGTTGCAGCCGGCAAATATCTGTCAATGTACTAATGTGTCCATATTGACAATTCTCGAGAACGGAGATAAG
>NW_025164224.1:0-1616 GCF_004010195.1 Chiloscyllium plagiosum
ATCCTGTCACCAATAACTCCATACAGGCCAATAGCCTGTCACCAATAACTCCACACAGGCCAATATCCTGTCACCAATAACTACACACAAACCAATATCCTGTCACCAATAACTCTACACAGGTCAATATCCTGTCACCAATAACTCCACACAGGCCAATATCCCGTCACCAATAACTCTACACATGCCAATATCCTGTCACCAATAACACAACACAGGCCAACTCCGTCACCAATAACTCCACACAGGCTGGTATCCCTTCACCAATAACTCCACACAGGCCAATATCCTGTCACCAACAATTCCACACAGGCTGGTATCTTGTCTCCAATATCTCCACACAGGCCAATATCCCGTCACCAATAACTCCACATAGGCCGGTATCCCATCACCAAAAACTTCACACAGGCCAATATCCTGTCACCAATAACTCCATACAGGCCAATATCCTGTCACCAATAACTCCACACAGGCCAATATCCTGTCACCAATATCTCCACACAGACCAATATCCTGTCACCGATAACTCTACACAGGCCAATATCCTGTCACCGATAACTCCACACAGGCCAATATCCCATCACCAATAACTCCACACAGGCCGGTAATCCATCACCAATAACTCCACACAGGCCAATATCCCATCACCAATTACTCCACACAGGCCAATATCCCATCACCAATTACTCCACACAGGCCGGTAATCCATCACCAATTACTCCACACAGGCCGGTATCACATCACCAATAACTCCACACAGGCCAATATCCCATCACCAATTACTCCACACAGGCCAACATCCCATCACCAATAACTCCACACAGGCCAGTATGCCATCACCAATTACTCCACGCAGGCCAATATCCCATCACCAATAACTCCACACAGGCCAATATCCTGTCACCAATAACACCACACAGGCCAATATCCTGTCACCAATAATTCCACACAGGCCAATATCCCATCACCAATAACCCCGCACAGGCCAGTATCCTGTCACCAATAACTCCACACAGGCCAATATCCCATCACCAATAGCTTCACACAGGCCAATATCCTATCACCAATAACTCCACAGATGCCAATATCCCGTCACCAATAACTCCACACAGGCCAATATCCTGTCACCAATACCTCCACATAGGCTGGTATCCTGTCACCAATAACTCCACACAGGCCAGTATTCTGTCACCAATAACTCCACACAGGTTGGAATCCCATCACCAATAACTCTACACAGGCCAATATCCTGTCACCAATAACTCCACAAAGGCCAATATCCTGTCACCAAAAACTCCACTCAGGCTGGTATCTTGTCACCGATACCTCGACACAGGCCAATCTCCCATCACCGATAACTCCACACTGGCCAATATCCTGTCACCAATAACTCCACACAGGCCAATATCCCATCACCAATAACTCCACACTGGCCAATATCCTGTCACCAATAACTCCACACAGACCAATATCCCGTCACCAAAAACTCTACACAGGCCAATATCCTGTCACCAAGAACTCCACACAGGCTGGTATCTTGTCACCAATAACTCCACACAGGCCAACATCCCATCACCAATAACACAACACAGGCCAACATCCCATCACCAATAACT
>NW_025164225.1:0-1616 GCF_004010195.1 Chiloscyllium plagiosum
ACAACTGTACTATCACACTGTAGGGAGACCATTCAGATATTATAAGTGGAAAAAACTGTTTCAGTCTTTGCTCCTATAAATCCTTTCGCTTTGATAACCAATGGCACATTGTCAAAGTGAGAAAGGGTTTTAGTGTTATCTATCTGAAAAATATGTCACTGAGTTCCACCTTCTGCAGAAAATCTTGTCAGTTCAGATTTGGCATGAGTTATTTTTTCTCTCTCTCTTTCTGTTGTTGATCGCATTCAAAATAGAACTGCATGACAAATCCCATACAAATGAATGCTGTATTAATAGACCTAAGAAGTTGATGCCTATGGCTCACATTGCAATAGGAAGTATCAACAAGAGAAGTTTTCAAAAGGAACAGAGTACTGTCTTCAGTCCAGAGGATCATTGAGCACGGACGATCTCAGGCTAACAAAAGGGCTCACGCACGACCTTTGTTCCTCATCATTCACAGTGTCAGATGGCCTGAGACAGAGATCTGCGCCAAAGAACAGGTTGAAAAGCAGAAGGTGCTGGAACAGCTAAGCAGGTTTGGCAGCATCTGAGAAGAGAAATAAGAGTTAGCATTTCCGGGCCAGTGACTCTTCCTCAGAACTGATGGTACCCTAAGAAATGTTGACCTATCTGCAAAGATAGGGTGGTGCGGTTGGGGTAAGTAGTAAACGGTAAGTTAGTGTAGAACTCAAAGAGAGAGAAGAAGAATTGGATAAACTAATGAATAATGATCAAGCTGAGAAGGTGAGTAGCTTTTTATGGAGACTGTTAGTGACTAAACATAGAAAGTGTGTAATGGCTGCATATGTGATGGCAAGGAGTGATGTGTGAGGTGGAGGGCAAGGAGATGGATGAGTTCAGGACCTAAAGGTATTGAAATTGATGGAGTTTGGAGGGCTGCAGCATCCCCAAATGGAAAATGAGATGTTGTTCTTCACGCATGTCCTGAGCTTCTCCGGAACACTGCAGTAAGCCTGAGACAGAGATGTTGGGCAAGGAACGGGCTGGTCCGCTAATGAGGCGGGGAAGTGATAGTTTAGGGTCGTTCTTGAAGATGGAACTTGGATTTTCTGAAAAGCAGTCACTCAGTCCACACTTCATTTCCCAAGATAGTGGAGACAACATAGCGAGAAGTGAATGTAGGAGACAGTTTTGTGCGAAGTGCAGGCAAAGTGCTTCTTCACCTGGAAGATGTGTTTGGGCATTTGGATACTGAGGAGGGAGGACGTGAATGGACAGTTGAGGAGAAACAAGATGTTAAAAGGAAGGATTATTCAAGAGATGTTATGAGAGATGTTGGAAATCATGAAGCTAAGAAAGCTATCATGAAGACAGTTTACCAAATGATTGTAGCAATTGGAACAAGGTTGACGACTTAATGATACAAATCATTATGAATTAATATGTTTTAGTAGCCATTACGGAGACATGGTTACGGGGTGGTCATGACTGGGAGTTAAATATCCGGGGTTTTCAGACTTTTTGGAAAGACAGACAGGAGGGTCTGATATTCAAGGACAACTCCAACGTGGTACTGTGAGATGGTATCGGTTCTATAGAGAATGAGTTTGAATCCATTCTGTTGGAAATTATAAATTCTAACAAGAAACTTT
>NW_025164226.1:0-1616 GCF_004010195.1 Chiloscyllium plagiosum
TATTCCTCAAAGTGCTGAGTTCACATGATTTGATGGTCCCACTCTACTTCTCGTAACATACAGATACTGGACAGGCTTTGGAGATGCACAAGGCAAATTACTCACTGCAGGATTCCTAGCCTCTGACCTGCTCATGTACGGGCTGTATTTATATGGCTAGACCAGTTAATTTTTTAATCTATGGTCACCGTCAATGATGAATCACGGAATGGCAAGGTTCAGTGGTCAGATTCTTGCTGCTTGGAGATGGTCATTGTCTGGCATTTGTCTGATGTAAATGTTAGTTGCCACTTTTCAGCCCAGGTCAGGATGCTGCCCAGGATTTGCTGCACATGGACATGGGTTGCTATAGTGCCTGAAGTAATGCAATTGATTTAATTTTAACCAATACATCCCTGAACAGTATGGGTAATTTAGCATGGCCAATCCACCCAACCTATACATCCCTGATTTAACCTATACATCCCTGAACAGTATGGGTAATTTAGCGTGGCCAATCCACCCAACCTATACATCCCTGATTTAACCTATACATCCCTGAACAGTATGGGTAATTTAGCATAGCCAATCCACCCAACCTGCCCATCGTTGAATTGTGGGAGGAAGATAGAGCACCCGGAGGAAACCCATGCAGACACGGGGAGAATGTTCAAACTCCACACAGACAGTTGTCCGAGGCAGGAATCAAACCTGGGTCCCTGACACTGCAAAGCAGCAGTGCTGACCACTGAGCCAACATGCCACCCCATTATTAAAGGTAAATAATAATGAGGAAAAGGCAGGAAAATGGATGTGCGAAAGTTGGATCAGTTATGATCCTGTTGAACGGCGAAGCCAGCTCAAAAGACTGAATGGCCTGTTCCTATTTCTTATGGGTCTAAGGAAGAAGTGTTTACTCTTAGTGGAGGGATCAGTAGTAAGGGGGGGCATACATATAAGGTAAGGGGGTTGGTAGGTCAGAGGTGATTTGAAAAAAAATGGTTGTAAATAACTGGAACTCCCCATCTGCAAGAGCAGGAGAGGCAGGAATCCTCGTAACATTTAGATGAACATTTAAAATGCCTTAGCATACAAGGCTACAAGCCAAGTACTGGAAAATGAGATTAGAATGGAAAGATGCTTGATAACCAGGAGGGTCACAATGTAGTAAAGGGCCTCATCCCATGTAATTAAACTCTACGGTTTACTGACCTACCCCACTGCGATCAGAACAGAGTGGTGCTTATCAAGGGCAAAAAGTGCTTTAAGGGTTTTCTGTAAGGAATCTGAAACTGTGGTATGGGTGCCCTCAATGGCATCACACTATCTTCTACTCACCATCATCTCAGCAGCATCCCAGCCTGTCAATGCTAAAACACAGTACAGAAACACTCTCGGCCTGTCAAAGCAACATTACCGCACAATCTAATTTCTTCTGGAAGAACAACAGCATGCCGGTAAATAAAAATGATCTCAGAAAGGAACACTGGTGTTCCTGCTGTCTGCCAGAGTGAAGATCACAGAGTCATAGTGATGTACAGCACAGAAATAGACCCTTTGGTCTAACTCATTCATGCCAACCAGATATCCTAACCTAATCTAGTTCCATTTGTCAGCATTTGGCCCATATCCCTCTA
>NW_025164227.1:0-1616 GCF_004010195.1 Chiloscyllium plagiosum
TATTGTTACTGGATTCGTAACAGTGGGAGAGGATGGTGTAGTGGTATTTTCACTGGATTAGTAACTGTGGGAGAGGATGGTGTAGTGGTAATCTGATTGGTTGAGTAACTGTGGGAGAGGATGGTGTAGTGGCATTGTCACTGGATTAGTAACCGTTAGAGAGGATTGTATGGTGGTATTGCCACTGGATTAGTAACTGTGGGAGACAATGGTGTAGTGGTATTGTCACTGGATTAGTAACAGTGGGAGAGGATGGTGTAGTGGTATTTTCACTGGATTATTAAATGTGGGAGAGGATGGTGTAGTGGTATTGTCACTGGATTAGTAACAGTGGGAGAGGATGGCGTAGTGGTATTAGTACTGGATTAGTAACAGTGGGAGAGGATGGTGTCGTGGTATTGTTACTGGATTAGTAACTGTGGGAAAGGATGGTGTAGTGGTATTGTCACTGGATTAGTAACTGTGGGAAAGGATGGTGTAGTGGTATTGTCACTAGATTAGTAACTGTGGGAGACAATGTTGTAGTGGTATTGTCAATGGATTAATAAATGTGGGAAAGGATGGTGTAGTGGTATTGTCACTGGATTAGTTACTGTGGGAGAGGATGGTGTAGTGAATTTTTCACTGGATTAATCAATGTGGGAGAGGATGGTGTAGTGCGATTGTCATTGGATTAGTAACTGTGGGAGAGGATGGTGTAATAGTATTATCACTGGATTAGTAATTGTAGGAGAGGATGGTGTTATGGTATATTGACAGGATTAGTAAATGTGAGAGAGAATTGTGTGGTGGTATTGTCACTGTATTAGTAACTATGGGAGAGGATGATGTAGTGGTATTGTCACTGGATTAGTAACTGTGGGAGAGGATGGTGTTGTGCTGTTATCACTGGATTAGTAATTGTGGGAGAGGATGGTGTAGTGGCATTGTCACTGGATTAGTAACTGTGAGAGAGGATGGTGTTGTGGTATTGTCCTGTTATAGTAACTATGGGAGAGGATGATGTAGTGGTATTGTCACTGGATTAGTAACTGTGGGAGAGGATGGTGTTGTGCTGTTATCACTGGATTAGTAATTGTGGGAGAGGATGGTGTAGTGGCATTGTCACTGGATTAGTAACTGTGAGAGAGGATGGTGTTGTGGTATTGTCACAGGATTAGTAACTGTGGGAGAGGATGGTGTAGTAGTATTGTTACTGGATTAGTAACTGTAAAGACGGATGGTGTAGTGGTGTTGTCACTGGATTCGTAACTGTCGGAGACAATGGTGTAGTGGTGTTGTCACTGGATTAGTAAATGTGAGAGAGGATCGTGTATTGGTATTGTCACTGGATTAGTAACTGTGGGAGAGGATGGTGTAGTAGTATTGTTACTGGATTAGTAACTGTAAAGACGGATGGTGTAGTGGTGTTGTCACTGGATTCGTAACTGTCGGAGACAATGGTGTAGTGGTGTTGTCACTGGATTAGTAAATGTGAGAGAGGATCGTGTATTGGAATTGTCACTGGATTAGTAACTGTGGGAGACAATGGTATAGTGGTGTTGTGAATGGATTAGTAACTGTGGGAGAGGATGGTGTAGTGTTATTGTTACTGGATTAGTAACAGTGGGAGAGGA
>NW_025164228.1:0-1616 GCF_004010195.1 Chiloscyllium plagiosum
GGCCTCAGTGACAACCTCTCTCGACCTCTGTGCAGTATTGCTTGCAGTTTTGGTCTCCTTACCGAATAAAGAAAAAAAAATAGTTGCAATAACGGAATCATGCATTGTCCAGTGTATCCTTATATCTCAGAATTTCCATTCTTAATTACATCATTTAAAATATTTATAACATTATTCCGGTAGTAGGTCGACAGGAATTGTACTCAGTACTCAAAACGTGGCCTTATCATTCTGGTATCACTCATTGCTTTGTCCAATGAAGGTGAGTGTGTCTATTGCCTTCTAAACTGCCCTGTTTACCTGCGATTGTCTTTGAAGGAGCAACCGAATTGCATTGCTGGATGTCTGTGTTTGACAACTCTCCCCAGAGCCCTATTGTTCACTGTAAATCCTGCCCTGGTTTGTCTTACAAAATGCAACCCCTCACCTTTGTCTGCTTCGGACTCTATCTATCATTCCTCGGCCTACTGGCCCAGTTGATCAAGATCCCATTATTCTCTTAAATGACTATATCCACGATTTTAGTGTCGTCTATAAACGGTCTACTATTTTTTCCTGTTTTCTCATCCAAATCATTTTTGAAACTAATAAACAACACTGGTCCGAGCAAAACGTCTTCTGGTATACCGCTGATCACCTGCCTCCAGGCAGATCAATGATTCAATCCGAACACCCTATACCTCCCACTGTCAAGCCAATTTTTTATGTAATTGGCTCGCTCTCCCTGGTCCCCTGTGATCTACACTTATTAACCAGTATACTACTTGGACACTTGTTGGTTTTTGACAATGTCTGCTCCTTGACTGTCATTTATCTCATTGGTCATCTCTTGAATAATTTTATTCAAGTTCGTGATATCAGTTTAACCAAATGCAAACATGTACTGACTATCCAAAAGCAATCTTGCATTTCAGAATGCCTCATGATCCTGTCTCTCAGAATCTTCTGCAAACACTTCCCCAACCCTGACATCAGACTCACATGATTGTAATTACTCAGCTTACCTTGCAATCTTTGAAAACTTAATGTTGAAACATTAGCTGTTTTCCAGTCCTCTAGCACCTGAGTCGTGGCAGTAAATCATACAAATAAAATTAAAAGAACTGAGGATGCTATTAATCACAAACAAAATTAGATGTTGCTGGAACGCTCAGCAGGCTGACAGAAGCTTTGCCGAGAAATCAGAGCTAATGTTTCAGATCTATTGCCACTTGCTCTGAACTCTGTGAATAATAGAAATTCCTCAGCTCGTGGTTCTGTAATTTCTTCCCCAGCATCCCACAATGACCTTTTATAGATTGGAACGGGTCCTGGGTATTTATCTGTGGTTATGCATTTCAAAAACTCCAGCACTTCCTCCTCTGTCATGTGACCTCTTTTCAAAACATCATGACACGGATTTATTGCGCCGAGTTCCCGAGCTTCCATGTCTTTCTTCACAGTAAGTACAGACATGATATATCCCTGTAGGATCTCAACATATATCAGGAACAGGCTGTCATGCGTCACATTTGGATAGGTAGATTCCTTGTGAAGAATGTGAACCCAACATGGCGAGGCACTTATAAACTGTGTTGTTGAATAGATAAATCTGCATCTTTCTGTTTTTTTACTTC
>NW_025164229.1:0-1616 GCF_004010195.1 Chiloscyllium plagiosum
CTTGATTGGTAGCCAAAGGCAACAGCATCATTCACGGCTGTGCCTGCCTCTTCCTCAAGTACAGGGAACAGTGTGTTTTCCACAGCTGCACCGGCACCATTTCCAGCCATTTCCTCTGTATCAACGCCACATCGTGCTCCCACCAGGAGTTTTAAATGTTCATGAATTTTAATAACAATTTATTCCCTGACCACAAATTCAACTGGATCATCTCGCCCACATCCCTCTCTTTCCTGTACCTCCCCGTCTTCGTTTCCGTTGACAGACTCAACACAAAGCAATTTCCCCCACCATTTGTCGAAGTCTCCCTCCAGTATGTCTCCTCCGCTTTTGTGTATCTGTTCTTGAAGCGCACCCATCCAATCACAGCAAGCACAGAGCCCGCCGGTCCTCACCTTCTGTCCCAACAACCAACAAATACAACGCGTCATCCTCGACAATTTCGACTACCTTCAAACAGATCCCATCACCAGAAATATATTTCTCGCCCCACCCGGACTTGCGCGCCACAGGGGCCATTCACTCCAGGACTCCTTCGTTCAGTCCAAGACCCCCACCAACCGACCATCCTCTCCCAGCATCATGCCTTGCCACCGGACAAAGTAAAAAACCTCCTCCCACACCTCCATACTCACCACAGGCCAAGGCCCCGAAGGATCCTTCCACATCCAACAGAGATTTAACTTGACTTCCACACATATCATTTCCTGTGTCCGTTGCTGTCGACGTGCTCTCCTCCAACTGAAGCAGACAGAACGCTTACTTGCAGAATGTTTCAGAGATCATCTCTGAGATACATGCACTAAATACCCTATTGCCCTGTAGCCAAACACTTTAAATCCCACTCCAACTCCGCCGAGGCCATGCACATCCTGGGCCTGCTCCACACCAAACATCTAGCCACCCAACACGTGGGCGAATACTGCCGCATCGTCCACCTTTGGTCCCTGCAACCATACAGGATAAATGTATATTTCACGCGTTTCATTAATCGCCATCATCTCCCTTTCCAATTTATTCCAGAACCAACATTCTGACTCGACACCAAACTCTGAACTGTCCATCTTGCTTCCTACCAATTCCGTTCAACCTCCTTTCTGACATGTCACCATAATACCTCATATCCACCTACCTATCCCATCCCCTCTACCTTCCCCACAGTCCATCCCCTTCCATTGATCTCTCAGCCCATTGGACTATTCCCTCATTGCTGATGAAGAGTTTATGCTCGAAATGTCGACTCTCCTTCTCCTCGGATGCTTCCAGACTAGCTGTGCATCTCCAACACCACACGATCCATCACTTTCTCCTGCAACTATGTAAACAATAATTAGCTAGGTCAGAGTAGAGAATGCGAATTTGGAAGGTACTCTTTGAGGATTATGGCTTCTAAATGGAAAACACAGTCATGACTGTGCACCACTTATGGATGAAGTGAAAATTGAATATTGCAGTTTTTTCCCTCATCAATCGTTCAGTGTTATATCGTAGTTTCCTTTTCCACAGTTAATACAGTGACGATTGTGATCCTGTTCCGTGGGATGTGTGGACTCTCCAGATGTGTCACTCTCTATCTGATGGCAATGGCAGTCGCAGATTTATTGGTGGTCATCCTT
>NW_025164230.1:0-1616 GCF_004010195.1 Chiloscyllium plagiosum
TCCACATCCTTTTGGTAATGTGGTGACCAGAACGGCACACAGTATTCTAAATATGGCTGAATCAAAGTCTTGTACAATTTTAACATGACTTGCCAGCATATATTCAATATCCCATCCGATGAAGGCAAGCATTATGCCTTCTTGACCACTCTATTCACCTATGCAGCCACCTTCAGGGTACAATGGACCTGAACTCCCAGATCTTTTGGTTCATCAACTTTTCCCAAGGCTCTTCCGTTTATTGTATAGTTTACTCAAGAATTAGATCTTCCAAAATGCATCACCTCACATTTGCCCAGATTGAACTCCATCTGCCACTTCTCCACGCAACTCTCAAGTCTATCCATATTCTCCTGTATTTTTTGACAGTCCCCTATGCTTTCTGCTATTCCACCAATCTTCGCATCATCTGCAAACTTACTGATCAGACCACCAATGCCCTCTTCCAGATCATTTATGTATATCACAAACAACAGTGGCCCCAGCACTGATCCCTGTGGAACACCACTGGTCACCTTTCTCCATTTTGAGAAATTCCCTTCAACTACTACTCTCTGTCTCTTGTTATTCAACCAGTTCTTTATCCACCTAGCTAGAACATCCTACACACCATGTGACATCACTTTCTTCATTAGTTTACCATGGGGAACCTTATCAAACACCTTATTAAAGTCCATGTATATGACATCAACAGCACTTCCTTCATCTATCAACTTGGTCACTTCCTTAAAGAACTCTATTAAGTTAGTAAGGCATTATCTCGCCCGCACAAAGCCTGGAATATCCCTACTACACTTCTTGTACAGGGGGAATAACAATAGCAACTATCCAGTCCTCCGGCACTTCACCTGTGTTTAAGGATGCGACAAAGATATCTGTCAGGGCCCCAGCTATTTCCTCTCTTGCCTCCCTCAGCAACCTGGGATAGATCTCATCCGGTGCTGGGGATCTGTCCACCTTAATATCCTTTAGCCTATCGAACACATCCTCCCTCCTATGTCAATATGATCCAGAGTAAACAAACTTCTATCTCTAACCTTAATATTCATCATGTCCCTCTCCTCAGTGAACACTGATGCAAAGTAGTCATTGAGAATCTCACCCATTTTCTCAGATTCAGCACACAACCTTCCTTCCTTATCCTTTAATAGACCAACCCTTTCTCTAGTTACCCTCTTGCTTCTTATTTATAAATAGAAGCCCTTGGGATTCTCCTCACCTCTGCTCGCTAAAGTTATTTCATGACTGCTTGATTCCCCATTTAAGACTGGTCCTACTCTCCCGACATTCCTCCAAAGCCTGTTCTGTTCTTAGCTGCCTGGACCTTATGTATACTTCGTTTTTCCTCTTGGCTGGTTGCACAATTTCTCCTGTCATCCACGGTTCACAAATCTTGCCTTTTCTATCCCTTGTTTTCAAAGGGACACGCCTATCCTGCACTATCTTCAACCCGTCTTTGAAAGCCTCCTACATATCAAATGTGGACTTCCCTTCAAATAGCTGTGTCCAATCCACATTCCCCAGCTCCTGTCTAATTGTGATATAATTGTCCTTGGCCCAGTTTAGTACCCTTCCTGAGGACCACTCTCATCTTTGTCTACAAGTGTTCTAAAACT
>NW_025164231.1:0-1616 GCF_004010195.1 Chiloscyllium plagiosum
TGTCTATCTTCTGTGTCCATGTCCCTCGTTATCCTATCCTTCTGAATCACATTCCCCTCAGCCTTTCTTGCTCCAAAGTAAACAACCCGAGCTTTTCCAGCTTCTCTCCATAAGTGATATGATCCATCCCAGGGAAAGTCCTGGTGAATCTCCTCTGGACCCCCTCCACTACAATCACATCCTTCCTGTAACGTGGCTCACAGAACTACATACAGTATTCCATCTTTGCCTAATCAAAGCCCTGTATAGCTCTTATAATCTCCGCCCTGGTTCATAAACCCAAGGTCCAATTCTTTCCTCGTCAATTCATTACCCTGGTCAGTCACATTCAGGAATGTGTCGAGAAGCACGCTCTGAGCTTTCTAGTGTGCTCCCATTCATTGAGTCCTCCCCTGTCTGGTTCCTTCCTCCAAAGTGCACCGCCTCATGTTTATCAGAATTACATTCCATCTACCACTGATCCATCCATCTAACCTTCCATCTGCATCTTCCTGTAAGATTAGGCCTTCCTCCTCACTGCCAATCAACTGCACAATCTTTATATCAAACGCAAATTTCCTTATCACAACTCCCACCTCCTCTACCTACCCCCTCCAGATTCACATCTACACCATTTATGAATACCACAAACAATAAGGGATACCACTCTGATGCCGAAGGTACATCAGTGACACAGGTCTCCAGTCACGCAAACAGCTTTCTCCCACCACTCTCTGCCTCCTGACACTAAGACAACTTTCGTTGTAACTTGTCAAGTTATCCATGATACTGAGATTTTAAGTTATGTTCCAGTTTCCCATATGGAACTTTGTCAAAGTCCTTGCTGCAAAACTAAATAAGCGACGTCCTCAAACTAATTCAATCAAATCCATTCGATGTGACTTCCCTCTGATAAAGTCATGATGATTATCCCTGAGCAAACCTTGCGAATCTGCTTGGAGTTCAATTTTCTCCTTCCCTATTTTCTCCAGTAGTTTCCCTAACAGTGATCTAATACTCACTCGTTGCTAGTTCCCTAGACTATCTCTACCACTGGTACTGTGAAGTGGAACCGCATGAGCTGTTCTCTAGTACTCTGGCCCTGTGGTTAAATTCGAATTAAAATTTTCAGTCAGAGTCTTTCCTTCCTTGACCCCGAGAGCAGCCTGTGATACTTTCATAAGGGAAAAAGCCACAGATCCCTGCTCGTATTTTACATCAATCTGTTCAAGAGCTTTCCGGTCCATCTTCTCGAATTCTGTTCCTGCCTCTTCCATCTCCCAACTAAAAGAGATATGAAGGTTTCATGTAACAATCTATCAATGTTCACCAGCTTCCCACACAGATTGTCCGCTTTGGTTTCTAATGGACACTAACTATTTGCTGATTATTCTGTTCTCCTTGTCCGTGTAGAATATCGTGGGAATTCTCCCAAATCTCGCATGTTATTCAGTCCCCTCAATGTTTCTAAGTTTCTCTACAATGACCTCTAATCTTTTGAAACTCGAGATCACAGGCTGAGTTTCCCCATCAGACAATCTTGCGATCTTAGGTATTAATCTGGATAATACCTTTTGCAGTTCCTCTGTAATCAGTATATTCTACCTTAGATTGGAGCTCCAAACGGTACGCAATAC
>NW_025164232.1:0-1616 GCF_004010195.1 Chiloscyllium plagiosum
CTTATCATACCTGCATCTACATAATTAATGGACTTGTAAAAGAGCTACGGTCCCAGCACTGGTTCCTGCGGCACACCACGGATCAGCGCCTGCCATTCCGAAAGGGAGATGTTTATCACTACACTTTGTTTCCTGTCAGCCAACCAATTTTCAATCCATGTCAGTATTTTGTCCTTAATAACGTGTGCCATAATTTTGCTCACTCACCTCCTTTGTGAGTCTTTCTCAAAGACTTTCTGAAAGACCAGTTATACTACATCCACCGGATTTCCCTTGTCCATCTTCAGAGTTACATCTTTAAAAATTCCAGAACATTAGTCAAGCACGATTTCCCCTTCAGAAATCCATGCTGACTCTGACCTATTCTGTTACTGCTATCCAGGTGTGTCGTAATTTCGTCCTTTATCGTTGACTCCAGCATTTTCCCCACTACTGAGGTCAGAATAACTGGTCTATAATTCTCTGTTTTCTCTCTTCCTCCTTTCTTAAAAAAGTGGGGCAACATGAGCCACCCTCCAATCTGCAGGAACTGTTCGTGAATATATAGAACATTGGTAAATGATCATCAATACGTCCACGATTTCTAGAGCCACCTAATTTAATACCCTGGCCATCAAATCCCGGGAACTTATCAGACTTCAGACTTAACAGTATCTCCAACACCATTTCCTGCCTAATATAAATTCCCTTCAGTTCTGGTCCTTCAGCCACGAATACATTTGAGAGATTGCTCGTGTCTTCCCCAGTGAAGACAGATTTAAAGTACCAATTCAACTCTTCTGCCATTTCTTTATTCCCCACAATAAATTCACCCGGTTCTGTCTTCAACGGCCCAATTTTAGTCTTAACCATTTCTTTTTCTTTGCACATACCTAAAAAAGCCTTTACTATCCTCCTTTATATTTTTGGCGAGTTTACTATCGTACCTTAGTTACTCTCTGTTGTTCGTTAAAATCTTCCCAGTCCTCCGATTTCCCACGCATCTTTGCTGTGTTTTACTTTTTCCCTTTTCTCTTTATATGGTCCTTAACTTCCCTCGTCAGTCATAGCCACTCGCCTCCCCTTGGGATCTTTATTCCTTTTTGGAATGAACTTACCCTGCATCTTCTGCATTACACCCAGGAATGTCTGGCATTGTTGTCCAACTGCCGTCCCTGCGACGGTATTGTACCACTGAACTTTGACCAGCACCTCCCTCATTGCTCCACAGTTCTCCTTATTCAACAGAAATATTGTCACTTCCGAATCTACCCTCTCCCTTTCAAACTGCTGATTAAAGCTTATTGTATTGTGGTCAATACCTCCTAATGGCTCTTTTACTTCGAGGTCCATGATCAAATCCGTTTTGTTGCACAACACCAGATCCAGAATTGTTTTCTCCCTGGTAGGCTCCAGCACAAGCTGTTCTAAGAATACATCTCGGAGGCACTCCACAAACTCCCTTTCTTGGGGTCCAGTACCATCCTGATTCTCCCAGTCCACCTGCATGTCGAAATGCCCCATAACAACTGCAGTAATATCTTTGCGACAGGCCAATTTCAGTTCCTTATCCAACATACACACTACGTTCAGAGTACTGTTTGCGGGCCTCTAGGTAATTCCCATAAGTGTTTTTC
>NW_025164233.1:0-1616 GCF_004010195.1 Chiloscyllium plagiosum
GGAAAGCAGCAAGGATACTGCATGTGCGATGAGATTGGTGAAGTCGCCATAGGAGAAATTGAGGTCTGCAGATGCTGGAGATCAGAGCTGAAAATGTGTTGCTGGAACAGCACAGCAGGTCAGGCAGCATCCTGAAGAAGGGCTTATGCCCGAAACGTCGATTCTCCTGTTTTCTTGATGATGCCTGACCTGCTGCGCTGTTCCAGCAACACATTTTCAGCTTAAGTCGCCATAGCTGATTATATCCCTGGACACTGCAACAGCGTTTTCAGCTGCAACCACAGCTCGCAGGCATTTACGCAATCCTGCAGCTACGAGGTCTAGCCTAGCCGAAAAATAAGCTGCCAGTCTGAATTTTCCCCCATGATCCTGCAACAACACAGATGTCAGGCAGCCATGTTTCTCATCTGCCGTTTGACAGAAGGCTTGTTTGGATTCGGAATCCCCAGTGCAGGTGGACTTTGAAACGTCTTTTTCAATTCAACTCGGCCGCTGAAATCCATTGCAACGGACCTTGGTTGTGCTACCCTTTTCCATGGGCCATGTTTCTTCAGGGCGCCTCAACATTTGTGTAATGTGGGATAAACGTTCTTCAGTCGGAGCATATGCCCAAAAAGGTTAACAATTGTTTCTTCATGTGAGGCCTTGGAAATAGCTGAATTACTCGCACTCTGTCTTGACCAATGGCCTTCCCTTGTTCAGATATTAAGTGACTGAAGAACTTCACCGGTTGTTGCATAAATCGAAGCTTTGCGAGACTGGCTTTGTGCCCTTCCCTCGTGCAATGCAAGGGAATCCTTCTCACGTTGTTCGTCTGTCGGTGCTACTATTAAGCAATTGTCGACAGATTGCAGAAGCGCAGACCCAGGGGTTAAAAGAAAAGTCTCCAGACTCCTGCGTAGAGCCTCATTATATATGGTGGGTGACTCACAGTAACATTGACAAAGTCGTGTGAACTCATAAGATTTCCCTTTGAATGAAAAAGCGAACCATAATTGGCTATCTGGATGCACCGTTCCACTAAGGAATGTATTTGCTAAATCCACAGAAGGGAACCATTTACTGTCCAGTCGAAATTGACTCATACAGTATAGGGTTTTGGAACATTTGATGCGCGCGGGACAACAGTGTTATTGACTGTTTGCAGGTCTTGAACAAACCTGAATTCTCCCGGTTCTCTTGGAATTTTTGCCTTTTTGATCAGAAAAATTGGAGTTCTCATCGGTGACTTTACACAGGGGATTATCTCTCTAGCCTTTGGGAAGGATTGAAAGACTGGAGTAACTACGTCCATGGCCTTGGGTTTTAACGGGTATTGTGCACTGCAAGGACGATACTCCGACTTTATGGTTACTCGTATTAGTTCACAACCTCGTATAAGCCCCACATCATGTTTGCCTTTTACGCATAATTCAGTAGGGACCCGTTATTAATCTTGGGTCTGAGAAGTTTATCTTAGGGAAACGCCAGGCCAGCCTTCTAGGCTCTTCACGGCTAGCGGTGGTTACCTCGACTGTTCTATTGCCTGAGTTAGACAAATTAAGTTCTTCCTATATGTCCGCACATCTGCATTGAACCACATTCCCACATCGTCCCAGAACACCCAAGATTTCGTT
>NW_025164234.1:0-1616 GCF_004010195.1 Chiloscyllium plagiosum
GTGGGAGGTGTAAAACCGCATGAATGGAGAGGCCAAGCCACACTGAGACCAAAGGCAAAGTGGCAGCACTAAACGCAGCTTGATGCTATTGCAGAGTAGGTAGTCTTGATCAAAGAGTTTCAGATGAAGTGGGGAGGGACCATAATGTCAGAGACTGTGCTCTGTAACTTGTGAGGGAGAACCTGGAATCACGAAGGGGACACGAGCAGGGAAGAGGATAGAGCAGCAATGGCAGCAGTTTCTGGGGGGAATTCAGGTAGCACAGCTGAAATTCATGCCCAGCATCTGCTTCTGGACCCTGAAATAAATATCATAAATCTGGCTCTCCACTAATGCTCATCAATTGTATCCTTGAGAGCCTTTGTCAACCATGGGTGCTTCATCTTATTATCGAGTTCTTCTTTTGAACAGAAACGAAAATTACTGAACGGTTTGGGATATCTGTTTGAATGTCTGCTCACGTATACTCACTGGCCTTCCTCTGGGTCTATTTTCACATTCCGCTTCAGACCAGATGTGAGGCAGAAATCCTCAAATTAGATGCCTGGTTCTTTTCAATCATTCAGGGGGAACTTCTGCATATGGCTGAACAAAAGATCAGCGGAAGCTGACTCCAGTCTCCAAGTTTCTGCATCTCTGTTGTTTCTGTTTGACGATGCCACCTTCGTGTGAGCTGCGTCTAACGTGACCTCCTTTTCCATCAAACCAGAAATCCCCGAACTCTTGTGGACAGGGTCTTCAGCTATGACTGTCCTATCTCCCGCAGTGTTGCCCTCAATTCGTCCCCTCCATCCCAGAACAATGATAGATTCCTCCTTGTCCACACTTCCTCCTGCACTAGAATCCACATTCACATATTTATCTTATGCCATTTCCACCATCTCCAGCAGGACAGCATCATCAAATACATCTTTCCCTCCCGCCCACTGTCAGTATTTCACAGCGACCGTTCCCTCTGTATCACCGTCCATCACCCTGAACGTTTCCCCACTCCCCAATCGCACCATCCCATGCAATTACAGAAGCTGCAACACTTGTCCATTCACATCTTCCCTCCTCACTGTGCAAGGCCCCAAACATCGCTTCCAGGTGAAACAGTATTTCACTTGTAAACTTTCAATCTGATCTCCTGTCATTGCTGCTCATAATGCAGTCTCTTTATATCAGTCTCTTTATATTGGCGAGACCAAAGAGAGATTGTTTTGAGGAACACACCCACTCTGTCTGTATAAATAACCCTGACCTTCTCATTGCTTCCAATTTCAATAACTTACCTTGCTCTCATACTAACATTTCAGCCCTGGGCTGCTGCAATGTTCCATGGCAGCACAACCCAAGCTCGAGTAACAACTCACTTTATACTTTCGTACGTTACAGCCTTTAGGAGTTAATGTACAATTTCATAACTTCACAGTCTGACCCCATTCTAACTGTTCTCCAGCTTCCGTACAATCTCCCTCCTGGCCTCCCGATGATCTTGTGTGGTTGCATCTTCTTTATCTTTCACTCAATCGAGAGAACCCCTTTTCCCCATTCACATCTTAATATAAAGCTATTTCACATGATCTTGTTCACCACTACTGAAAGTATGTTTATCTTTTGCCACACCCTCTTTT
>NW_025164235.1:0-1616 GCF_004010195.1 Chiloscyllium plagiosum
AAAGATTGATTCCCTGAATGAGTGCGTTCAATTCTACAGAAACAATAGAATGCAGTTCGATTTCCTAAGATTGAGTAAAGTTTGATTCATTGAAATAATGAATGACGTTTGATACATTGATTGAATGAAGATTGATTCAATGATTTAATGAAGGCAATGTGTGTCATTCAGTGAAATGTTTAAGATTGACGGAAACAACAAATGAAAGAAGCTTTATTCCTTGAATTAACACGTGCAATCTCTGTCATTGAATGAATGTGTGCAGTTTGTTTCATTGAATGAATGACATAAAATTGAATGAATGAGAGAAGCTCTACTCTTTGAATTGACAAGTGCAATCTCTTTCATTGAATGAATGCATGCAGTTTGGTTCACCGAATGAATGCGTGAAGTGTGATTCATTGAATGAATGAGTGAAGTTTGATGCATTCAAAGAATGAGTGCAGTTTGATTCATTGAATGAGTGAATGCAGTTCGACTCAGTGCAGTTTGATTCATTGAATGAGTGAATGCAGTTCGACTCAACCAATAAATGAGTAAAGCTTGATTCTTTGTAATAATGAATTACGATTGATTCATTGAATCAATGATTGAAGGTTGATTCAATGATTAAAAGAATGTAGTTTGTTTCACTAAATTGAATAGGGAGAATAGAGAGTAGCTATGAATGAACACGTGCAGTTAGTTTCATTGTGTGAATGACATAAGCTCGAAACATTGAATGAATGAGAGAAGCTCTACCCTTTGAATTAAGACGCGCAGTCTGTTTCATTGAATGAATGAATGAATGCAGTTCGATTCTCTAAATAAATTGGAACAGTTTGATTCGTTGGAACTTTTGATTCAATTATTGAATGATGTCAGTATGTTTCATTGAATGAAAGCTTTAAGCTTGTCGGATTGAAAGAATGAGAGAAGATTTACTCTTTGAATTAACACGTGCAGTCTCAATGATTGAATGACTGTGTGCAGTTTGTATCATTGAATAAATGAGAGAAGCTTTGCACATTGAATTAACACGCGCAGTTTGTTTCATTGAATGAAAGACATAAATCTGTCTTTAAATGACAGTTTGTTTCATTGAATGAATCAGTTGGATTCACTAAATAAATGAGTTAAGTTTGTATCATTGAATGAATGCGTTTTGCTCGTGGCATTGAATGAATGGCAAAAACTCTACTCATTGCATTAACCCATGCAATATGTTTTATTGACGGAAAGAGTGCAATTTGATGCACCAAATAAATGAGATAAGTTGTTTCATTGAATCAATGAACAAAGTTTAATTCATTGAATCAGTGATTCCAGTTTGATTCATTGATTGAAGGAATGAAATTATTGTTTCACTGAATTAAAGCGTTAAGCTCGAGATTTTGAATGAATCGGAGAAGCTCTACACACTCAATTACTATGTATCGCCTCTTTCATTCAACAAATGCGTTCAGATTGTTTCGTTGAATGATTTTGTTTAGCTCGTGGCACTGAATGAATGGCAAAAGCCATTAACACATGTAGTACGTTTCATTGAATGAAAGAGTGCAGTTTTATTCACTAAATAAATGAGCTAAGTTTGATTCATTGATTCAATGATTGAAGATGGATTTATTGATTGAATA
>NW_025164236.1:0-1616 GCF_004010195.1 Chiloscyllium plagiosum
GCAGGAACAGGGTTCCCGGGGCAGTGGCATTAGCAGGAGCAGGGTTCCCATGGCATTGGCAATAGCAGGAACAGGGTTCCCCTGGCGGTGGTAATAGCAGGAACAGTGTTCCCGGGGCGAAGGTAATAGCAGGAACTGGGTTCCCGCAGGAGTGGCATTAGCAGGAACAGGGTTCCCGTGACGGTGGCAATAGCAGGATCAGTGTTCCCGTGGCGATGGCATTAGCAGGAACAGGGTTCCCGTGGGGGTGGCAATAGAAGAAACAGGGTTCCCATGGTGGTGGCAACAGCAGGATCAGTGTTCCCATGGTGGTGGTATTCGCAGGAACCGGGTTCCCATGACGGTGGCAAAACGAGAATAAGGGTTCCCATGGCAGTGGTAATAGCAGGAACAGTGTTCCCGTGACGAAGGCAATAGCCGGTACAGGGTTTATCGTAGCGGTGACAATAGCAGGGTCAATGTTACTGTGGCGATGGCAATAGCAGGAACAGGGTTCCCGTGACGTTGGCAATAGCAGGAACAGGGTTCCCATGGCGATGGCAATAGCAGGAACAGGGGTTCCCGTGGGGGGTGGCCATAGCAGGAACAGTGTTCCCGTGGCGGTTGCAATAGCAGGAACAGGGTTCCCATGGGGGTAGCAATAGCAGGAACAGCGTTCCCATGGCGATGGCAAAAGCAGGAACATGGTTCCCGTGGCCATGGCAATAGCAGGAACAGGGTTCCCATGACGGTGGCAATTGCAGGATCAGTGTTTCCGTGATGGTGGCAATAGCAGGGACATGGTTCCCGTGGCGATGGCAATAGCAGGAACAGGGTTCCCGGGGCAGTGGCATTAGCAGGAACAGGGTTCCCATGGCATTGGCAATAGCAGGAATAGGGTTCCCCTGGCGGTGGTAATAGCAGGAACAGTGTTCCCATGGCGGTGGTAATAGCAGGAACATGGTTCCCGTGGGGGTGGCAATAGCAGGAACAGGGTTCCCGTGGGGGTGGCAACAGCAGGTTCAGTGTTCCCGGGGCGAAGGTAATAGCAGGAACTGGGTTCCCGCAGGAGTGGCAATAGCAGGATCAGTGCTCCCGTGGGGCTGGCAATAGCAGGAACAGGGTTCCCGTAGGGGTGGCAATACCAGGAACTGGGTTCCCGTGGTGATGGCAATAGCAGGAACAGGGTTCCCGTCATGGTGGCAATAGCAGGAACAGGATTCCCGTGACGGTGGAAATAGCAGGAACAGGGTTCCCATGGGGGTGGAAATAGCAGGAACAGGGTTCCCATGACAGTGGCAATAGCAGGAACAGGATTCCCGTGACGGTGGCAATAGCAGGAACAGGGTTCCCATGACAGTGGCAATAGCAGGGACAGGATTCCCGTGACAGTGGCAATAGCAGGAACAGGTTTCCCGTGACTGTGGCAATACCAGGAACAGTGTTCCCGTGGGGGTGGCAATAGCAGGAAAAGGGGTCCCGTGACGGTTGCAATAGCAGGAACAGGTTTCCCGTGACGGTGGCAATAGCAGGAACAGGGTTCACGTGGCAGAGGGTAATAGGAGGAACAGGGTTCCCATGCGTGTAGCAATAGCAGGAACAGGGTTCCCGTGGCAATGGCAATAGCAGGAAGAGGG
>NW_025164237.1:0-1616 GCF_004010195.1 Chiloscyllium plagiosum
TGCTGCACATACACCGCGATTTATGCCGTGACCTAGACAAAGTTCAGGCAGCAGCTGAAGAATGTGCTAAAATATCCCTTCAACCAGATCCATCCACCAATCAAATTCCCTCATTAATCAAGCCGGGATTTTCTCATTTCAGTTCAGTGTTTCAGCGATGGAGCAGCCTATCACTGTGGTAACAGACTGAGGGTAGAGCTGGTTTGTCCATCCTTATCCCACAGGGGGGTTATAGGGAAATATTTCAATGTTTCTCATAACTCAGGGGCCAGTGAGAAAAGGCACCATCCCACTGACTGTGCCCATCACTTCCATTTTTAAACAATAAAAATGTCAATTAAAGCGTGCCGAGCAGCAGAGTGAACAATGTTTTTGTCTGTCTTTGTGTTGGAGAAGCTGAACTGGAGAGAGACAGACTCAGCCCCAAGTCCTGGTCCTCAGGGAAGCGGGGGGCACCGCACCCTGAGCTCAGGAGCTGGGTTTAACTCCCTCTGCCCCCCCACTCCAACCTGGCCTCCCCATTTCCTCTCCCCGACTCTTACTCCACATTTCTCTCCCTCTCTCTCTTCCACCACCCCTCCCTTTCACTCTCCATCATCCCCCTTTCTATCGCGCACACCCCCAACCCCGGTTTCTCCACTTACCTCCACTCTTCCCTCTCCCCCTCCCCTCACTCTCTCTCTCTCCTGCCGTCTCTGTCTCCCTCCTGCAATTCCGTCTCTACCCCATTTTCCCCCTTCTCCCACATCTCACCCCAACCCACCCCACCCACGCAAACACACAAGCAGCCTCACCCACAAACCACCCCCAGTCTCTGGGTCAGAGGGAGAGGGAAGGATCAGGGAGACAGAGTGTGTCAGAGAGAGGGAGGGAGGGACAGGAGGGAGACAGATACAGTCAAAGAGAAACGGAAGGAGGTGGAGAAGGAGAGACACAGAGGGAGAGGGATCGAGAGTGAGAGAACGGGGAGAGAGAATGAAGGAGCAGGGAGAAAGAAGGGGCAAGAGAGAGATAGGGTGGGTGAGGGAGAGAGAGAGACGGGAGGAGATAATGAGAGGGGCAAGAGAAAGCGTGAATCAGAGAGGAGCGAGAGAGGTGACGAGAAAGAAAGAGACAGAGAGAGCAGGGAGAGAGACAGCAAGAGCAAGAAAGGGGGCAAGACCTAGAGAGAGAGAGGAGTGAGAAAGGAGGGCAACAGGGAGGAAAGAGGAAGGAGAGAGAACCTCTGTACATTCATATGACAATTGCAAACCTATAGAATATTCCTCCTATAGAATAATATCCAGAGGCATTTTACAATATGAACAGAGGGCAACAGGAGGAAAGAGGAAGGAGAGAGAGACAGAGAGAGAAAGAGAGAGGGCAAAGAGAGAAATAGAGGCGGGAGAAGAGAGAGGGACGATAGGGATAGGGGGCAAGAGAGAGAGTGAGACAGAGCGAGAGAAGGGACGAGAGAGAGGAAGGACAAGAAGGAGAGAAGAGTGTGTGAGAGGGTCGAGAGAGAGGGTAGCGGGAGAGAGAGAGTGAGAGTGTGAGAGCGAGTGTGAGCGCGAGGGGGCAGAAGAGGACAAGACAGAGAAAGAGAGAGGGAGAGAGACAGAGCCAGAGGAAGCGAG
>NW_025164238.1:0-1616 GCF_004010195.1 Chiloscyllium plagiosum
GAGGGAGAACAGCGGTATGAGGGAGTGCAGCCATACTGAGGGAGTGCAGCAGTACTGAGGGAGTGCAGCAGTACTGAGGGAGTGCAGTGGTACTGAGGGGGTGTAGCGTTACTGAGGGAGTGCAACATTACTGAGGGAGTGCACCCGTACCGAGGGAGAACAGCGGTATGAGGGAGTGCAGCCATACTGAGGGAGTGCAGCAGTACTGAGGGGGTGCAGCCGTACTGAGGGAGTGCAGCAGTACTGAGGGGGTGCAATGGTACTCAGGGGGTGCAGCAGTACTGAGGGGGTGCAGCGGTACTGACAGAGTGCAGCAGTACTGAGGGGGTGAAGTACTACTGAGTGGTGCAGCAGTACTGAGGGGTGCAGCAGTACTGAGGGGTGCAGCAGTACTTAGGTAGTGCAGCGGTACTGAGGGGGTGCAGCCGTACTGAGGGAGTGCATCAGTACTGAGGGGGTGCAGCGGTACTGAGGGGGTGTCACGGTACTGAGGGAGTGCAGCGTTACTGAGAGAGTGCATCAGTACTGAGGGAGTGCAGGAGTACTGAGAGAGTGCAGCTGTACTGAGGGGTGTAGCAGTACTGGGGGGGTGCAGCAGTACTGAGGGAGTGCAGCAGTTCTGAGGGAGTGCAGCAGTACTGAGAGGGTGTAGCGGTACTGAGGGAGTGCAGCAGTACTGAGGGAGTGCAGCCGTACTGAGAGGGTGTAGCAGTACTGAGGGGGTGCAGCAGTACTGAGGGAGTGCAGCAGTTCTGAGAGGGTGCAGCCGTACTGAGAGAGTGCAGCAGTACTGAGAGGGTGTAGCGGTACTGAGGGAGTGCAGCAGTACCAGAGGAATTGCCTTTGAGCTGAGATGAAGGAATGAGGGTAGATTTGCCCAGTCAGATAAATGTTAAATCTGCTTGCAGTGGAGAAGGTGAGCTGTTCATGCCAATCGATGTGGCTGGAAACAAATTATTTGGGTCATTCATTTTGTTGCTGTGTATGGGATCTTGCTGTGTGTGTTTAGGCTGCTGCATCTCTCCAGGTTAAATCTTCAAATTTGTGAAGCCTGGAGGCAATGAAAGAATCTGCTGAACTGCAAGTTCTGTCTGTCACATTCCTTTCTGTTGTAACGTATCCACAAGGTGAGCAGGACAGCATAAAAAAACTTCACACGATCATTTCTCTTTCACTGAGTGCAATTTCCAACAAAGTGGCAGAGTGAAAGGTTTCGAGTTCTACTGTCACAGATGGTGCAACTTCAATTCCTCTGGAGTAAGGTTTTTACCGAAAAGGTCATTAAATGGGAACCATGAATCCATTGTCTATTGCTGGGAAACCCATCTGGATCAGGGACGGAAACTGCCCTCCTTACCTGGTCTGGCCCAGATGGGACTCCAGACCCACAGCAATAGTTAACTCTTAACTGCCCTCTGGGTAATTAGGGATGGGCGATGAATGCTGCCTTGGAAGCTCAAGGGATGAATTTAAAACAGAAGAATGGACACCACACTGAACCATCATTGCCCCGGGATTATCTCACACTGTGACCATAATGAGAGAACAGACAGCAGTCAGAGAGTCCTAGAGATGTACAGCGCGGAAAAAGACCCTTCAGTCCAACCCGTCCATGC
>NW_025164239.1:0-1616 GCF_004010195.1 Chiloscyllium plagiosum
GTAAAAAGGCATTTTACAGCCTAAAGACTGTGTAACCACTGCCCCCAGTATTAGCTACACTAGATTACATGAAACCTTTCAATGTGGCTAACGTTGACAGTGATGGGGGTGTCGGTCCGGGTTTGCTGCAGGAGGATCTTGAGGGAATAGAAAGACCCATCGGGTATTTTTCTGGGAAGTCGAACGTTCATCCACAGAAATGTTCAACGGTGGAGAAAGAGACTTTAAACTTGTTGTTGGCATTACACCAGAACAGTTGTTTATATCACCAGCAATGCAACTGAGACAATCGTATACACTGATCATGACACATTGACATTTGTCGAAAATATTAAGGACAAAAATATCAGATTGCTAAGATGGAGCTTGTTGTTGCAGCCATTCAATCTGACCATTGTGCATGTGGCAGGTCGTGAAAACGTGAAAGCTGATGAGTTATTGAGACTCGAATTAGACATTGAGGTGTTCGATGGTGGGTGCACCGCGGCCTGAATTTGCATAGGTTTGTGTTTGAATGTTTACAGTTAGTATAGTGTATCTGTCTGTATTGACACTACTAACTGGGTGTGAAGGTTTAAAAATGCTGCCATCTTTTAGCATCGAAGGTTCTTTGTTAGGGAGAGGTGACATATCACAAAGCAAGTCCATTTTTTGTCTAAAAGCTGTTCCTTGGCTCAAGGAGACTCTGTCCTTGATTTCTTTTCAGAGATACAATAAAACGGGACCAAGCTCTGATCAGTCTGGTTTGGTACAGAGATGAAAAGGATTTTCAGAGGCCTTTGGTTTACATGGAAACAGATGAGACTTCAGGCCAAAGTGGGCATGCTTTATAAGTGACCAGTATAATTAACAGAGAGTGGTGAGCTATTTTTGCTGAACTAACTGAGCTTAGCAGTTTTCCGTTTAGTTTTGAACTGGGAAGTTCAACTGGGAGCTGTGTGGAAACTCTCTCTCTTTTCTGACCTTCAACTTCTTCCTGGAAGTTTGTGTTCCATTTATACTGGGTTTTATTGGGAGTTTGCGCATTGCGACTATTGTATATATTCAGAATAGAATAATTAAGTCTAGCTGAATAGGTTGAATTCTGTCGTGATTCTTTATTCTGTTCTTTGAATTTCTTGTTTAATTTTATGAATAAAGTTTTTGACTGTTTTAAAATCTAGTAGTCAACCTAGCTAAATTTCTCCGGGTAATTTTCATTGTGCACATGCCGAAACAAATTGCAAAGGTATGCTCTGGGCTGCCTGCTTAAAAATGTTTTGAGTGGTCTAGCCTAGTCCGTAATATCTCGGACATGGAAGGTGCTTCCTTGGGACTTGATACAAACCAATCGCTTTCCCTCCTCATGGTCAGCAAACCAGGTTAACATAGCAAAGTGTATACCATTAGCAATGGGGCCAGGAGGAACAACGTGGACCAGTCTGTCTATGCCGTCTATGCCTCATTTGTCGTGTTGCAGCAACAATGACATCCTCCGATTTCAGTGTAATAGTTTGGAGGGGCTGTATGGCCTCTTCTGTTCATTTGTCAGTGTCTCGAGGGACTGAATGTCTTCCTCCTGGCCAGAGGGAAGGCATTCAAATACTTCAGTGGGAAGCCCGTGGTTCCTGCCTACC
>NW_025164240.1:0-1616 GCF_004010195.1 Chiloscyllium plagiosum
ATTTGGATTCGCACAAAGAAAATGTGGTCTTTCATAGTGTATCACTGTTTACATGTTGACCATCGCAATAACAGATATACTGGTCCTGATCAACAATACAATACTCTATCGCATCTTCAGTTAATAATTTCCTTTGTCATTATTGTCCCATACTCCTGGTTGCATAGTCACTACATACGTGTTCATGGTCAGTCCCAAATTATCTGTTTGGTGCATTGTTGCTTTCACATTTGACCGGTTTGTCTGACCTGCTACCAGACATTTCAAAATAAAATATCGCACAAAGAAAACTGCAGTCCCTCTTGTCATAACTATCACGGTTGTCACTGTACTGCAAAAAGTGCCAGTTTCGATTGCTTATGAACTTTAGAAAACTATAAACAATGTTCAGTGGGCTTACCGGTCATGGGCAGCAGTTTTTCCCTCTTCTGAAGGTGCAGATTATGTCTGGTTTCACAGTGCCTGTGTCATTTGGATTCCTTTTTCTCTGATTGCCTTGCTTAATTCATTAACCGTCCAACGTGCAGTACTGGCGAATCGAAGCTGCACTGAACACCGAAGCTCCAAGACTGGGAAGCAAAGCGCCTCAGAAATGGTGAATTGTAGAAAATGCACCATTGCATTATGCTCAATATCAGTAACCTTTCTCTTTCTCTGGTTGACAAATTCCTTGAGTTTCGCTCTTCACAAAATAACACGCACCGTTTCGTATAGAGGCAAGTTCATAAACTCTGAATTGATCGCCACTGAAGTGGGAGGTATCTTGACGTACTTTGGTTGTTTTATAAATCCTTGCGTTTATGCAGTGACACAGAGCAAGTTCAGAGCAGAGTTGAAAAATATGGCAAAATCTCCGTGTGTATTATTTCGAACATATGTTTGATAGAGGTCTACAAAATGAATTCTGTCGAGAAATGGTGTAACCAACAATGTGGTACTTTAACGTCTTTCTCCATCAGAAAGCATCCTTGTTTCTGAGAAAATGAAACATGATTCATTTCTCCATACACATTTCTTCGACTTATCAGAGCACCTTTGCTGTGATATTGTTTTCTGTTTTCCCAATTACTTATTGAATGAAGACACCTCGTTCAGTAAACACAGCACACAATGCAGTCAGAGGCTTCAGACAACCTGATGTTAATGAATCCAATGAAAAATAGAGGATTCCATTGCAGCCATTGATATCGAGAACGTCTACATAAAAACATCGATCCCGTCTCGTTAAATCATAAACATTAGTAAGGTATATCCACATGTCTTAACAATTCACTCGGGTACTACGTAAGAATATTGCAAGGTCTGGCCACAATAGAGGAGATAGCGTATCAATGACAATAATTGACAGGACACTTTTCACATGATTGAAGGCATCTTTAGGAAACAATGCACACTCAGTCAATTGATGTTCCACCTCACTTGTTTGATATTGGATATTTCTTACATTCAAACTGCAGTCTCTCGCGCATTTTGATTGGCATAGCGACATCTTCAGTGACATTATAAAAATATGAAATAGTGGACAAAATCAACACGTCCAGCACTTTAGCGAGGAGATAAAACAACTAGAACGTGTTAAAGAAAAGTGGCCCTTCTTCAGAATGGTTGAGTATCAT
>NW_025164241.1:0-1616 GCF_004010195.1 Chiloscyllium plagiosum
TAATCTCCAGGATCTGCACTTCTCCCTTTTTCCAACGAAAATGAAGCTGTGTTTTGAGTGTCAGCTTCATTTCATTTGTGTATTGCATGCTCTGTCCACCCACAAATCTCAGGCATGGGATCTGACCTTGTTCTTGATTGCAGATGCTGCTTTTCAAACACTGTTTTAATTCTGACATTTGTGTCAATGTTTTCTCGATTCTGTACCTTCATTCTCAGGGTGATGACCGATCAACTGCGCATTAGCAGAAATTAGGTGCACTTTCCCACGCACCAAAGAATCACCACATTACATTTGATTCCTACAAGACTTCACTGTGCAAGAAAGAGAAAAGAACACCTTTACTAACTTAAGATCAGTTGAGTTGAAGAATCCCCATCTTTAACTGTTGCGGTCAGATCGACTCGACCGTCCTTCTCCAGAGGAGTGCCGTGAGTTTATAAAATAATCATACACAGATGCGTGAGTTTCAAGCAACAGATCAAACATTGGTGTAAAATTTTCCACCCTTTTTATTCACTTGTGTCCAAATTGTGGACAGTTCTTAATCATCCCAATAAAAGAGTACAGACTCTTCCTGATGATCCTCGCTGCATTCCTGCCCATTCCCTGTGCGAATGAATTCTCTCCTGACTGGTTCCCTACTGGAGAAGTATCACTGTATCGTTTATGTCAAAATGCAGCCCGATTCTCCGTGACACATAAATCGCTTCATGTCCGGCTCTTCCTCAAAGAGTAACATATATTTAGGACCCACCCCAGTGCAGGTTCACAGTGAATTCACTCATTCTTTATTTCACGTATAACACATCATGTCAGCACCTTTACTGAAAGCTAAACATCGTGCTATATACGAAATTCCAGGTGCATTTATTAAAATGAATGTCTGCCACAACATCTGTCTCCGTGGTCCTGCTCTGATTGGTCGGGAAGAGATTATCAAATGTAACTTCCAAAACACAATTTATTGGCAAGCAATTGAAATATCTCCAAAGAAGCAAATCAACTTGTTCAAATCATCTCAACTTTCTAGACTTTAACTGTAACCTGGGTGGATACTACATTCGAAGGTTCTCCTGAAGTATATCAGAAACGAGTTATTTCATTTTGATTGTCACTCTGAACAACTGTTTCAAAACGTTATTTGTAAAACTGGAAACGCCTTGGTAGATTTTAACTTGCTTGGCTTTTGGGATTGACACTTGTTCTAAATACAGCCAATATGACCCAAGATTCCTCTACTCCCCCTCACTTTCAGGAATCCTTTAACCCTGTATTCTGCATTGAAATTTGCTCTTCCAACATGAACGACTTCACACTTGTTCGTGTTTAACTCCATCTGCCACATATCAGCCCAGTTCTGCAACCTCGTAATGTTCCATTGTAATCCACAACAGCCGAATACACTAGCGACAATTCCACCAACCTTCATGTCATCGGCAAAATTACTACCTCACCTCTCTTCTACCTCATCTAACTCATTTATAAAAATCGCAAAGAGCAGAGCTACCCTAACCTATCACTAAGGACGTTCACTGGATACCTCCACGATGCCCTATTCAATAATCTTCAGTGTACACTTAATGGTCACTGTTATTGAGGAATTCTTTTATGTA
>NW_025164242.1:0-1616 GCF_004010195.1 Chiloscyllium plagiosum
AGATAGAGTTTGGTAAACTTTTGATTAATAAGTAAATCAAGGGTAATTGGGAGGAGTGAAGTGTATGTGGTTGAGAAACAAACTGGCCATGATCAAGCAGCAGAGCAGATTCGATGGAGCTAATTCTGTTCTCGTTTCTTATGATCCAATGATATCTGGAAATGGCTTTGTGAGGGTGCTGTGCAGGCTGGCTTTGATAGATATTTAACCAAAATATAGTCAGTGGTAATGTGGGGCATATTTGGAAGGCTGAATGGTTTTTGTCTATTCCTAATTATTGTCATTTCCTGTTCCTCAAAAGCAGCGGTGATTTTTTTGTGAGGTTGGCACATTTTGCACATTCTCCCCGTGTCTGCGTGGGTTTCCTCGGTTGCACATTCTCCCCGTGTCTGCGTGGGTTTCCTCGGGGTGCTCCGGTTTCTCCCACAGTACAAAGATGTGCAGGTCAGGTTAATTGGCCATGTTAAATTGCCCATAGTGTTAGATGAATTAGTCAGAGGGAAATGGGTCTGGGTGGGTTACTCTTCAGAAGGTCGGAATGGACTGGTTGGGCCAAAGGGCCTGTTTCCACACTGTAGGGAGTCTAATTTACTCTAATTTAATCTAATCTGATCAAATATATTATAAAATAAGTGTCTTCTAATTAAGACTAAGTTAAGGATAATTTTTTCTCCTTGCCGATTTTCACATTCCCAGGGAACAGCTGTACTGACCATTGATAGCTAACAGAGTCAGTGTTTATTGGGAACAGACAGGAAAAGGATGCTCAGACACAATCATATCAGCCAAGGGCATTCTGAATGTTGCAGCAGGCCTGAGGGGGCCATTGGCCAACTGATGATCCTACCTCCTGTGTTGTTCTCTCGATCCACTCCTCAATGCTGTTCCAGAGGGAGAGAAAGACCACATTCAGCCAGTAAGGCAATAAGACAGCGGGAGACCATTATGCCCCTCTAAGGAGTTAGACAGAAACGAGGTGATGGTATTCAGCCCTCCAGTACACACTACACAGCACAGGACGAGGCCATTCAAACTGCCTTCGGTGCTGAGCATTCACAGCATCCTCCTGAATATAACAGGAAGTAGTGCTTCGAGATTAATATTGGTTTGCAGGTTGTAAAACTGGTATATATTAATCTCTGAGGTACTCCGCTAGTTACAGTTATTTGGATGACCCGATGGATTGAAGCTATATGAGCTAATTTATCAAGATAGTCATTCAATGCTTTGTCAACTGGACGCAGGGAGTCAGCAATAGGATACAGACAGGGGTGGTTTAGTGTGAAAATCTTCAGCAGAAACTGTTTAATGTAGATTATGAGAGTGAGTGTTTTGGAAGAAGGATATAAAATCAGTAATTGTTTAAATGGTGAGAGATTTCAGAACTCAGTGACACACAAGGACTTTTGAGTACTGTTGTATGAATCATGTAAAGTTAGTCACCAAGTGTAGCAAATGATTAGGAAACTAAATGGAATGATGCTGCAAAGGGTATCGGTTTTAATCGTAGGCATGTTTTACTGCATTAGTACAGGGCATCGCTGAGATCACGCCTGATGCAATGTAAATTGTTTTGAATCCTCAACTGACAAAAAAAGAAAGATTCAAACTGAGGA
>NW_025164243.1:0-1616 GCF_004010195.1 Chiloscyllium plagiosum
CATCGTTGAATTGAACATTGGCCTAACGGACCACGTGAACTTCATAGAACATTGAACAAAGAACAAAGAATATTACAGCGCAGTGCATGCCCTCTGGCTCTTAATACTGCGCCGACCCATGGAACCAATCTGATGCCCATTTAATCTACACCACTCCATTTTCATTCATATGTTTATCCAATGACCACCTAAATGCTCTTAAAGTTGGCGAGTCTACGACTGTTGCAGTAGTTCCACTCCCCTACCATTCTCTGAGTGAAGAAACTATATCTGACTATTGTCCTATATCTATCAACCACCAATTTAAAGCTATGTCCCCTCGTGCTTGCCATCAAGATCCAAGGAAAAATACTCTCAAAGCCCACGCTATCTAACGATCTGATTATTACATATGTCTCAATTAAGTCACCTCTCATACTCTTCTCTCTAACGAAAACAGGCTCAAGTATCTCAACCTTCCCTCCTAAGACATTTCCTTCGCAGGAAACATACTATTAAATCTCTTAATAACCCTTTCCAAAGTTTCCATACCCTTCCGAGAACTGTGCGCAATACTCTACGTGCAGCTACACCAGAGTTTTCTGCAGCTGAGGCATAACCTTGTGACTCCGAAAATCAATCCCTGTACCAATAAACGATAACACACGGTATGCCGACTTAACAAACCTATCAACCTGGATGGCAACGTTCAGGCATCTATGTACGTGGACATCGAGATCTCTCTGCTCAACTACACTACCAAGAATCTTACCATTACCCTAGTACACTTCATTCCTGTTGCTCCTTCCAAAATGAATGACCTCACACTTTTCCCCATTAAACTCCACTTGCCAAGTCTCAACCCAACTATGTGTATTATCTATATGCCTCTGTAACCACAAACATTCTTCAGCACTGTCCACAACTCCATGGACCTTAGTGTCATCCTCAAGTTTACTGACCCATCCTTTTACACACTCATCCATCTAATTTATAAAAAATGACAAACAGCCGTGGTCCCAAACCAGATCCTTGTGGTACCCCACAAGCAACTGAACTTGACTGATGAACATTTCCTATCAACCACCACCCTCTACCTTCTATCAGCTAGCCAATGTTTGATGCAACAGCTAATTCACTCTCAACACAAGCCTCTGTAAATTGTGCAATAGTCTACTGCGGGGCTCTTTATCAAACACCGTACTGAAATCCATTAATCACATCAACAACTTTACTCTCATCCACCTGTTTTGTTACCAACTTAAATAACTCAATATGTTTGTGAGCAACGAGGCAAAATCATGTTGACTAATCCTCATCAACTTGACGATTAAAAACGATTCTCTCAACGATTATACATCCTATATCTTAAAGCCTTTCGCAAACCCTTACCTACAAACGAAGTACCCTCAGTCATCTATAATAACTCGGCCTGGCTCTACTATCCTTCACACTGGAACAACATTTACTATCCGCCAGTCTACTGACACTATGCCTGTAGACAAATACGATATGTAGATCAAAGCCAAATGTGCGGGAATCTCCTCCCTGGCTTCCCCGAGAATACTAGGATAAATCTCATCCAGCCCAGGGAGCTTATCTGTTTTTACACTTTCCAGAATTGCGAACATCTTCTC
>NW_025164244.1:0-1616 GCF_004010195.1 Chiloscyllium plagiosum
TTGATATTAATGCCACTGCTCTTAGTGAGGCCTTGTAGTCACCTCTTGTATTCGTATCAATAGGTCATGCTGTGGAAGCAGGGAATATTTTCTTCAAACAGGGGGTAGTGAATGTCAGGAATTCCCTATTCCACAGAATTAGTGAGCTAGATCACTGGAAGTGTTTATAAAGTAATTCGACTGACTTCGACCTGTCCGAGTGGTGAGGGCTATGAAGAATTGTGTATGAAAGAGGAATTGAGACCAACAGCAGATCAGCCACAATGTTAGTGAAGGGCAAGTCAGGCTTGAGGTGAAACGGGCTCCTGTTTCTGATCTTTTTCATTCTGCATTTGTCAAGTTTTGAATTATATTTTACTGGAGGTGCTGTTTTTGAGTGTTGTGGTCAGAGGGACCAGAATATTTTGTAAGCCATCTCTGGGTGAAATATGGGGACTGCAGTAACAATGAATCTGGGTCTACACATGACCAAAGAAATAATGAAGCACATGTTGCAGAGAGGGGAAGCTATGTAAAGAAAGATGAAGGGCCACATTTTTGCAATATATTTCTTTAATTATACAAAGCATGTGTGACGGTCGTGAGTGGCTGAATGGTCTCATCTGTTTCTGTGCACGAGGCTGTAGGAGTATGTGGCCTCCAACTCCGCCATCTGTAAAGAAAGATGAAGGACCACATTTTTACAATACATTTCTTAAATTATACAAAGCATGTGTGACGGTCGTGAGGGGCTGAATGGTCTCATCTGTTTCTGTGCACTTGGCTGTAGGAGTATGTGGACTCCAACTGTGCCAGTCGGCTGGTTGGGCTGAATGGAAAATTTGGATATAAGACTGAGCAACAGGAGTAGGTCATCAGATACATTTTAGCTTCTCCGTCAGACATTGAGATTGTGGCTGTTAGGCTTGTGGCCTCAACTCCACTTTCCTTTCAGTATCACATTATCACTCTCTGTCAGATATTTAACTAACACAGTTTTAAATAAATGTCAACAGAAAAGAGCACAAAATTCTGGTGAAGAAAAATTCCCACTCCAAAGTCCCTTTTAGAATTTATCCTCATCCTTATAGAATAATAGAGCATAGAAACAGCCCTGGTGGTCCCACCAATTCACGCTGACAATAAATCTTAATCTGATCCAGTCCAATTTGCAAGCGGTGTTCCATATCCTTCTAAATGCTTCCTATTCAAATAAAAATTCAGATTCATTTCAAATGCTGTAATTTTACCTGCCTCCACCACTTCTTCAACCAGCTCACTCCACACATGCACCACACAATGCTTGAAATTGGTGCCAGTACCTATTAATTTTTTTTCTTCTTGCTGCAATACTTTGCCATCTATTTGTAGACTCCACTACACTAGAAAATAGACCTTGGCTATTCATACGATCCATGCCTCTGACGATGTTATCAACCTCTATGATGTCACCTTTCAGGCTGCTATGCTCCAGTGTAAAAACACCTCAGTTTGAAGTCTCTCCCTTTTTTCTATCCCTCCAGTCCCAGCAACATCATTTCAAATATTTTCTGCATCCTCTCAGATTTAACGACATTCTTCATATAACAAAGTGGAGCGAATTTAACGCAGTATTCAAAATGTGGCCTCACCAACGT
>NW_025164245.1:0-1616 GCF_004010195.1 Chiloscyllium plagiosum
TATTGGAGAATAAGACATTGAATATTCCTAAGGCAGAGGCAGGCAGATTATTGACTAAGAATGACGCACTAACATTGTAAGGGCAAAGGAGGAATGTGTGATTGCGGTCACAATCAGATCATCCACGACCTTATCGCATAATGGAACTGTTTTGATTCCTTACTCCTGATGCTAGTTTCTACATTTCTGTTGTCTTTAGATACCGAAAAAAATATGACACGTTTCTCATGAACATGAAGACTTTTCCTTTTAGATTGTTGGGCACAGCTTTCCATATGTGACTTTTAAAATGGTACTCCAAAGCACTCAGGAAAGATTCATGTTGTTGTAACGAAGTCAGGAGCACAGGACAAAGGGAAAGCCTCGCTTGAAACTGCTTTAGAAATCGAATGGATAGCTTTCATACAGCAGGTTTCTTTCAGTTGTTCCTGTGAGGTGCGTTTCATTACCAAGGCCAGCATTCTGTTGCCTGTGTTTAATTGCTATTCAGAATATGGTGATAGACACCGGAGATTCATGTGGTGCAGGAACACTAACAGGTATGTTACAAAGAGAGAAACGAGGTTCTTAACAATTTGATAGTGACGGGAGAATGATGTAGCTTCAAATCCTGTGTGTCCTCATAGATTATATTCCTCACGATTTGATGCTCATAAGCTTTGGAAATAGTGAGACCACATTCTCTGTTTCCAACAATTAAACTGACAGTCATACAGCATACAAACCGACCCTCCAGCCCAATACAACTACATCAGCCGGAAAACACCAAACTACCTTATTTCCAGCTACCTGAAAATCTATAGCCGACGATTCCCTGGCCTTTTGCATTTAAATGTTGCGTTACCGTGTATCTGTGACCTGAGCTTTTATTCTTTCAATTTATGCAAGAAATGGTTTCACGGAAATAGATCACACAACATCAACAACACCGACAAACTCATTGGATCAATAAGATGCCCTCATTGTTTAATAATTATAAGAAAATCGTATTTCTTTTTAGTTCAACCCTGTCAAGTGTGAGGTTGTCCATTTTGGAAGGACAAATAAGAATGCGGAATACAGGGATAACGGTAGGGTTCTTAGTAAGGTGGAGGAGCAGAGGGATCTTGGGGTCTATGTTCATAGGTGTGCAGTTCTGGTCGCCTCGCTTTAGGAAAGATGTGGAAGCTTTGGAGAGGGTGCAGAGGAGATTTATCAGGATGTTGCCTGGAATGGAGAATAGGTCATGTGAGGATAGGTTGAGACTGCTCGGCCTTTTCTCAATGGAACGGCGAAGGATGAGGGGTGACTTGATAATGGTTTATAAGATGAACGGGGAATAGGTAGAGTAGACAGTCAGAGACTTTTTCCCCGGGTACAACGGAGTGTTAGAAGGGGACATAAATTTAAGGTGAAGGGTGGAAGGTATCGGGGGGATGTCAGGGGTAGGTTCTTTACCTAGAGTGTGGTGGGGGCATGGAATGCGCTGCCTGTGGGAGTGGCTGAGTCAGAATCATTGGTGACCTTTAAGCGGCAATTGGACAGGTACATGTATAGGTGCTTAGGCTAGGACAAATGTTTGGCACAACATCGTGGGCCAAAAGGCCTGTTCTGTGCTGTATTGTTCTATGTTCTAT
>NW_025164246.1:0-1616 GCF_004010195.1 Chiloscyllium plagiosum
CTGACCCCGATCAGGGTGTGGTTTATATATCACCGTCCCCGATCAGGATGTGGTTTATATATCACTGTCCCTGATCAGGGTGTGGTTTATATGTCACAGTCTCCGATCAGCGGGTGGTTTATACATCACTGTCCCTGATCTGGGTGTGCTTTATATATGACTGTCCCCAATCAGGGTGTGGTTTATATACCACTGTCCCTGATCGGAGTGTGGTTTATATATCATTGTCCCCGATCAGGATGTGGTTTATATATCACTGTCCCAGATCAGGGTGTGATTTATATACCACTGTCCCCGATCGGTGTGTGGTTTATATATCACTGTCCCTGATCAGGATGTGGTTTATATATCACTATCCCCGATCAGGGTGTGGTTTATAGATCACTGTTACCGATCAGGGTCTGGTTTATATATCACTGTCCACGATCAGGGTGTGATTTATATATCACTGTCCCCGATCAGGGTGTGGTTTATATATTACTGTCCCTGATCAGGGTGTGGTTTATATATCACTGTCCCTGATCAGGTGTGGTTTATATGTCACTGTCCCCGATCAGAGTGTGGTTTATACGTCACTGACCCCGATCAGGGTGTGGTTTATATATCACTGTCCCCGATCGGGGGGTGGTTTATATATCACTGTCCCCGTTCAGGGTGTGGTTTATATATCACTGTCGCCCATCAGGGTGTGGTTTGTATATCACTGTCCCCGATCAGGGTGTGGTTTATATATCACTGTCCCCGATCAGGGTGTGGTTTAGATATCACTGTCCCTGATCAGGTGTGGTTTATATGTCACTGTCCTCGATCAGGGTGTGGTTTATACGTCACTGTCCCCGATCAAGGAGTGGTTTATATATCACTGTCCCCGATCAGGATGTGGCTTATATATCTCTGTCCCTGATGAGGGTGTGGTTTATACATCACTGACCCCGATCAGGGTGTGGTTTATATATCACTGACCCCGATCAGGGTGAGGTTTATATATCACTGTCCCCGATCAGTGTGTGGTTTATATATCACTGTCCCCGATCAGGTGGTGGTTTATATATCACTGTCCCCGATCAGGGTGTGGTTAATATATCACTGTCCCCGATCAGGGTGTGGTTTCTATATCGCAGTCCCCGATCAGGGGGTGTTTTATATATCACTGTCCCCGATTAGGGTGTGGTTTATATACCACTGTCCCCGATCGGAGTGTGGTTTATATATCACTGTCCCTGACCAGGGTGTGGTTTATATGCCACTGTCCCCGATCGGGATGTGGTCTATATATCACTGTCCCCGATCGGGGTGTGGTTTATATATGACTGTCCCCGATCAGGGTGTGGTTTATATATCACTGTCCCTGATCAGGTGTGGTTTATATGTCACTGTCCCCAATCAGGGTGTGGTTTATACATCACTGTCCCCGATCAAGGAGTGGTTTATATATCACTGTCCCCGATCAGGGTGTGGCTTATATATCTCTGTCCCTGATGAGGGTGTGGTTTACACATCACTGACCCCGATCAGGGTGTGGTTTATATATCACTGACCCCGATCAGGGTGAGGTTTATATATCACTTTCCCCGATTGGGGGGTGGTTTATATATCACTGTCCCCGATCAGGGGGT
>NW_025164247.1:0-1616 GCF_004010195.1 Chiloscyllium plagiosum
GCTGTTCTCTATAATATACACAGGGGCTGCTATTCTGTATAATATACACAGGGACTGCTATTCTCTATGATATACACAGGGGCTAGTATTCTCTATAATATACACTGGGGCTAGTATTCTCTGTAATATACAGAGGGACTGCTATTCTCTATAATATAAACAGGGACTGTTGTTCTCTACAGTATACACATGGACTGCTGTTCACTATAATATACACGAGGAATGCTATTGTCCATAATATCGACAGAGACTGCTGTTCCCTTTAATATACACAGGGATTGCTATTCTCTATAATATACACAGGGACTGATATTCTCTATAATATACACGTGGACTGCTATTGTCTATAATATACACAGGGACTGCTTTTAACATACATTGTGACTGCTATTGTCTATAATATACACAGGGACTGCTATTCTCTATAATATACACAGTGACTGCTATTCTCTATAATATACATATGGACTGCTTTTTCTCCAATCCACACTGCGATTGCTATAGTCTCTCATATACACAGGGACTGCTGTTCTCTATAACATACACAGGGACTGCTGTTCTCTATAATATACAAAGGGGCTGCTATTCTCTATAATATACACAGGGATTGCTATTCTCTATAATATACACAGGGACTGGTATTCTCTATAACATGCACAGGGACTGCTATTCTCTATAATATACACAGGGATTGCTATTCTCTATAATATACACAGGGACTGGTATTCTCTATAAGATCCACAGGGACTGCTATTCTCTATAACACACACTGCGACTGCTATTGTCTATAATATACACAGGGACTGCTATTCTCTATAATATACACTGGGGCTGCTATTCTCTATAATAACACAGGGACTGCTATTCTCTATAATATACACAGGGACTGCTATTCTCTATAATATACACTGGGGCTGCTATTCTCTATAATATACACAGGGACTGCTATTCTCTATAATATACACTGGGGCTGCTATTCTCTATAATATACACAGGGACTGCTATTCTCTATAATATACACAGGGACTGCTATTCTCTATAATATACACTGGGACTGCTATTCTCTATAATATACACATGGACTGCTGTTTCTACAATACACACTGGGATTGCTATTCTCTATAATATACACAGGGATTGCTATTCTCTATAATATACACAGGGACTGCTGTTCTCCATAATATACTTAGGGACTGCTAATCTCTACAGTACCCACTGGGACTGGTATTGTCCATAATATACACAGGGACTGTTATTCTCTATAATATACACAGGAGACTGGTATTCTCTATAATAAACACTGGGGCTACTATTCTCTATCATATACACAGGAGCTGCTATTCTGTATAATATACTCAGGGATTGCTATTCTCTCTAATATACACTGTCAGTCCTATTCTTTATAATATACACAGGGGCTGCTATTCTCTATAATATACAAAGGGGCTGCTATTCTCTATAATATACACAGGGACTGCTATTCTCTATAGTATACACAGGGGGTACTATTCTCTATAATATACAAAGGGGCTGCTATTCTCTATAATATACACAGGGGCTGCTATTCTGTATAATATACACTGGGGCTGCTATTCTCTATAATATACACTGGGGCT
>NW_025164248.1:0-1616 GCF_004010195.1 Chiloscyllium plagiosum
GACCTCAAGCTGGACCCAGGGTTTGGAACTCAAGTTAAGCCCAATGCGGAGGAGAGTGAGTCCTTACTTACTTTTCTGGAGCAAGCACATGACCTGGAATTGGCAGCTTAAACATCAGCAGAGTCAACCTGAGTGAGGTAGGGGTGAAAATGTGTTGCTGGAAAAGCGCAGCAGGTCAGTCAGCATCCAGGGAACAGGAGAATCGACGTTTCGGGCATAAGGTCTTCCGACCGCGCAGCAGATCAGTCAGCATCCAGGGAACAGGAGAATCGACGTTTCGGGCATAAGCTCTTCCGACCTACAATTCCTGAAGAAGGGCTTATGCCCTAAACGTCGATTCTCCTGTTCCCTGGATGCTGCCTGACCTGTTGCACTTTTCCAGCAACACATTTTCAGCTCTGATCTCCAGCATCTGCAGACCTCACTTTCCCCGTGAGTGAGATAGGGCCCAGCAGGAAAAGGTAATGCCTGAAGGTTGGAGATTTGTTGTTGGTTGGGTCCTGCACTGGTTATGGTGAAGCGGATAGTGGAAGGCCATGATGGTAACATCGATGAGTGGATGCTGCCTGACCTGCTGCACTTTTCCAGCAACACATTTTCAGCTCTGATCTCCAGCATCTGCAGACCTCACTTTCTCCATGAGTGAGATAGGGCCCAGCAGGAAAAGGTAATGCCTGAAGGTTGGAGATTTGTTGTTGGTTGGGTCCTGCACTGGTTGTGTGAAGCGGATAGTGGAAGGCCATGATGGTAACATCGATGAGATTGGGCCAGCCGTAAGAGACATGGCTCTGACATTGGAATGGCCTGACAGAGGAGACAATGAGCTGGTGATGGAGGAGTATCTGTCCAGTGGCAAAGATGGTGCCTGAGGATCACCAACTTCGATGTTGCTGGCGTCTGGTGTAGATGGGGTTGAAGCTGTCATGAAAGCTTGGGTTGCAGGGGTGGTTGATGATGAGGAGCTGTCTCACAACCTATAAATTCTCTTCAGGCTGTATCCTCTGTTTATTCCATTGTCTTCAATTATCCAAAAATGTTGCTGGCGTCTGGTGTAGATGGGGTTGAAGCTGTCATGAAAGTCTGGGTTGCAGGGGTGTTCGATGATGAGGAGCTGTCTCACAACCTATAAATTCTCTTCAGGCTGTATCCTCTGTTTCTTCCATTGTCTTCAATTATCCAAAATTGCACCACTTTGTGGCAACAAGTGAAAGCATTTCAGTGTATTTTATTGTATTTATCCTGGAAAATACACCTGGTCATAAAATCAAAATCAAAAACTTTTACTCACACTTTCCTGCCAGCTGACCCATTCTGTAACCATGTACAAATATTAGCCATAATCCCGTAAGATATGATTTTGAACACTGGGTTTGGGACTTCAGCAAAAATCTTTCTGAAAATCCCCCTCGTAATCTTATCCTTGTGAATCACCTCTCCCTCAGCCTTCTCTGCTCCAAAGTAAACAACCCGAGCTTATCCAGCCTCTCTCCATAGCTGATATGCTCCATCCCAGGGAGCATCCCGGTGAATCTCGTCTGCTCCCCTCCACTACAATCACATCCTTCCTGCAATATGGCTCCCAAAACTACGTACAGTGTTCCAACATGGCCTAACCA
>NW_025164249.1:0-1616 GCF_004010195.1 Chiloscyllium plagiosum
AGAAAGGGAGTGCACAGTGAGAGGCCAACAAGAGCGTCAGCAAAGGGATTACGTGTAGAACGAGAGACAACAAATCACATCAGCACATGGGATCGACAGTGTAATGGGGGCTTCACAGGAACATCAGCAGAGACGGAGAGACAGAAAGGGAAGGAAACAGAAACAGTGTGAGGGGTCAGTGGGAGATTTGGAGGATCATCATTCGGGATCAGAAGTGCAAAATGAGAATCAGGAGATAAATCAGCAGAACAAGTTCGCAGAGCGAAAGATTAAGGGAAACATCAGCAGGAAGAGGTAGTGCAAAATGGGAGACTCGATAAATTGGGAATGAGAATGGGCGGATGATGAGGGACAAAAAACACTTCCACATAGAAAATGGGGCCAGATTGAGAACAAACAAAAAATCAGCAGCGTTAGTGTAGAGTGAGAAACCAAGAGGAATATCAACAGAGGGTTTGAGTGTCGGAGAAGAAATAATAGCGACCATACGTGTAAAGGGAGAGACCAAGAAGAAACATGAGCAGAGCCAGACAGTGTTGACTCAGAGACAGAGAAGAACATCAGCAGAGAGAGTAAGGAACAGTTAGTGACCAAAGATTACATTCACCGAGAGAGGGAGTCAGTAGTGAGGGAAAAATGGGAAAATGATCACGGTGTGAATGATGGCTGAGTGATCGAGGGACACATGAGTGACATTCAGTAACATTATCGTCCAGAATGTGAGCAGTGGGAAAGCAAGAGGGACAAGAATAGCAAGACAGATAGTGGAGTGAAAGAACAGGAGGAACCTCAGTGGGAAGCGTGAGTGTGGAGTGAGACACCAAGAGGAAGAGGAGCAGAGAAATGGAACTTAGTTGTTGAGGCAGCGTGGAATTTCAGCAGACAGATTGAGGGTAGGCTGGAAGACAAGGATGAAACATCAGCCAAGTGACTGAGTACATTCTGAGGGACAAGAGCAACATGAGCAGAGAGTGTCTGTGCAGAGATAGAGACCCAGGAAACCAAGTATAAAGAGTTAGTGAGGAATGAGAGAGAAAGAGGAAGATGAATAGGGAGGTGGAGTGAACAGAGGGAGGAAGAGTTCGCTTGCACAGTAAGTGACCAAGAGGAACATCAGCACAGAGACTGAAGTGTTGAATGAGAAAGGGCAGTGCCAGTGGAGAGGGTGAGTCACTGGGATATGGAGAACTCAGCAGGAAAGATGATGTAACAAAGAGGTTCTGCAGAGCAGAGCCATGGAATCCCAATGACCGATTGAAAACCAATAAAAGACAAGTTGTGTATGAAGAATGGTGCTAAATGTGACAGAATTTGAAAAGACCAACAACTCAAGACGAGACATCCATGAGGTACCAAAGCAGAACTGTACTGCAGTGCAATCTACAACCTCAGGATCCAGCAGATTCCCAGTTAACCATTCCCATTAAGCCAGGAAATTTCCCTGGTTCAATGAAGAGTGCAGGAGAGCATGCAAGGAACAGCACCAGGCCCGAGGTGTCACCCTGTCAAGCTACCAAACAGGACTACTTGCTTCACAAACAGCATAAGCAGCAAGTGATGGACAGAGTTAAGGGATGCCAAATGAAGGGACCAGATCTAAGCTTTATTTATCAGTC
>NW_025164250.1:0-1617 GCF_004010195.1 Chiloscyllium plagiosum
TTACTCACTTCAACTGACATACAGCAATACAGCGAATCAGTATCTTTACCACAATGGGTAAGAAAGAGAAGGTGAATGCACCACTTTTTCTGGGTTCTGGTGTAGAGCTGATCAGGGCAAAGTCGCCAATATCTTGGATCTCCCCCGAAAAGAAATCACCTTTAACTACTTTTATTTAAAAATGGTTTGAAGGTGTTTCTTGTAGACAGAGACAAAGGAAAACCAGTAGATGTGATATAATTAGATATTCAGGTTTAAGAGCTCAGACAGTGAGTAGTAAATAATATTAAACCAAAGCGGTTCAAGAGGGACATTTGGAAATGGAAAGTTAAAAGTGAAGTTGGCCTTCATTTAAAGAGAACGGGAACATAGAAGTAAAGATGTTCTGCACAGGCAGCATGGAGTGCGGATGAGATTATACCTGTGTTCTGTACTGTTTCAAAGAATAAGACGTGATTTCAGGGAAACTTAGAAAATTCATACACAGGTGACTGACTAACACAGGCCCTTGAAGAAGTTCAGCAGGCAAGGTTAGGGAGAATCCCAAGATATTCTCCAAAAAAACATCAAGTAGAACAGAATAACCTGGCAACAATTAAAGCCAATTAGAAATCAATGGGGCGATCAGTGTGTGAAGCTGGAGAACATTAATGGATTATTACATGCGAGCTTCTTATCTGTTTTACCTGAGAGACGAAGGATGCAGGTACAGAATTCGAGAAGATGCATTGTGAGCTTTCAAATTAGATGCAAGTTGGGATGATGTAAAGTCCAGATGAGTTGTATCACAGGATAATGTTTCAGACAAGTGAGGAATTATCTGACCCAAATGTTTAAGTCAAATCTGACCACAAGGGAGGTTCCAGAGGACTGGAGAGCAGAAAATGTGGTGGAAATAGACCAGTGTCCTTTGGTGTACCACAGGGAGCAGTGCAGTGTATTTTATTATTTGTGGTATTCATAAATGTTGTAGATGTGAATGTGGAGGTGTCGTGTAAGGGGAGAATTGGGGCGTGTGATAGGTAAGTTTGTGTTTGACACAGATTAGCCAGGTTGGCAGTTAGGAGGAAGGCCTTATTTTACAGGAAGATACAGATGGAATGGTCACATGGGCAGCTCAATGGAGGATGGAATGTAACCCTGATAAATATGAGGGGATGCCCTTTGGAAGAAGGAGCCAGGCAGGGGAATACTCAATGAATGGCAGCACACGAGGAAGTTCAGAGGGTAATTCTCCACACATGGTGGAGAAAGTGAGGACTGCAGATGCTGGAGTTTCAGAGCTGAACAATGTGTTGCTGGAAAAGCACAGCAGGTCAGGCAGCATCCAAGAAGCAGGAGAATCGACGTTTCGGGCATAAGCCCTTCTTCAGGAATGAGGCTGGTGTGCCAAGCAGGCTAAGATAAAGGGTAGGGAGGAGGGACTTGCGGGACCGCGACTCCCTCGTCAGGTCCACAGTCCCCACCAACCCAACCTGCACTCCCGGCACCTTCCCCTGCAACCACAAGAAATGCAAAACTTGCGCCGACACCTCTCCCCTCACTTCCCTCCAAGGCCCCAAGGGATCCTTCCATATCTGCTGGAAATTCACCTGCACCTCCACACAAATCATTTAC
>NW_025164251.1:0-1617 GCF_004010195.1 Chiloscyllium plagiosum
GCTCAATGCCTTCTTTCCAATTGTGAAATATTTCTGTGGATGGTTTTACCGGACACTTCAACCACACGTTAAATAATGGAGAAATTCGCATCTCTCTGATAGTCCTTCTCAACGACATGTCTCCTCATGTCGCAACTTAAAGGATTGACATCTTTCTGTATCTCTCAATGCTGTAACCCCTTTACCTGCTGCTCCTGGCCTATGTCAGTAAACCTTACTCTCACAGGAATACGTTTTAAGAAGATCTTGCACATTCTTCTCAATCCCTCACAGAACCCAAACTTTGATTTATGGACCAACTCATCTTCATCATCATCATCCATTGCAGCTTCTAATCTTTCCCTTTTTAATCTCTGCTCTTTCACACGAGTTCTCACGACTGTAGGAAGTGAATCTTTGAACTCCTCCCAAGTAAGAATCTCTCTAAGAGTGTCATAGGTTGCTCTCTTTTTAATGTCCTTACCCACTTTTCAGAATTACTGTGTTTGATTCTTTCAAACTTGATGTACATTTAACCAGAGTCCCTTTTTTAGATTCCTGAAACACTGTCAGTAGGCTTCTGGCACAAGCTCATATACACTTCAGATGGTTTTCTTCACCTCCTCATACTGGCCAGATACCTCCTCCGATTGGGATGCAAATACCTCACTCCTTATACCTACCAGTTTTGTTTGTATCAACTAAATACACGTGGTCAGTGGCCACTGCATTCATTTAGCAACTTTCTCAAATGAAAATAAAAAGTATTCTATATCCTTCTCATCAAATGTAGACAATGGCTGGATGTATTTAAACAGATCCCCATCAGACCTTACGCTACCATAATGTTGCTCATCCTCACTATCCTCCTCATTCAGCCTACCGTCTACCTTCATGTCCACCATGCTATGTCGAATTTCCTCTCAAATTGTTAACTTTTGAAGTTCAAACTCTCTCTTTTTCAGCTTTTCTTCTTTTCTCTTTCTCTTTCATTTTTCTCTCATTTTCTTTTAATTCTACGTTTAATCGTATTTCAAACTGTCTCAATTCCTTTTTGCAATTGAATTCCAGCCATTTCCAAAGATTCTGATGGTGTTTCCACTAAAATGTAAATGCCAAGCTATAGCTGTAATTATCTCTGCTTTTCTCACGGAAAAACACAAACTCAACTCCCACTTTTCTGTTAATTCTAACAGCTTTGCCTTGCTCACCTTTTGGAAAATCTCCAAGTTCACTTCTTCCACACCTGGAGAACTCTTCGAGACAGAATGAACGATTACTACACAAAGCACTTTTCAAACTAACCGAATTCAACACCCAGAACAAAGGACGCTAACAACTACCAAACGCTGCCTTTGAGCCCAACATTGTCCCTGTGCATATTCTCCCCGTCCCTACGTAGGTTTACTCTGGGTGCTCAGTTTTCCTCCCACAGCCCAAAGATATGCAGGTTAGGTGAATTGGCCATGTTAAATTGCCAGTACTGTTCATAGATCTGTAGTTTAGTTACATGCATCAGGGGTAAATATGGAATAATTGGATAGATGAATGAGTCTGGGTGGCTTACTCCTCGGAGGGTTGGTTCGGACTTGTTGGGCCAAATGACCTGTTTCTGCACTGTAGGGATTCTAAACCTGA
>NW_025164252.1:0-1617 GCF_004010195.1 Chiloscyllium plagiosum
GTTTGTGTCTATACTTGATAAAGTTTAGAAGGACGAGAGGGAATGTCATTGAAACATACAGAATACGGAATGACCACAGTGGATGTTCATAAGATGTTTCCATTGGTAGGAGAGACTAGGACCCAAGGACACAACCTTAGCTTAAAGGGAACATCTTTTAGAACGTTGATAAGGAGAAACTTCTTTAACCAGGGAATGGTGAAGCTTTGAAATTTATTGAAGAGAAAGCTGTGGGACCAGGTCATTGATTATATTTGAGACGGAGATAGTTTTTTTTTTTATTATCCAGGGAATCATGGGTTACGGGGAGAAGATCGAAGAATGGGTTTGAGATACTTATCAGCGATGATTGAATGGCGGAGTAGAGTCGATGGGCAAACTGGCCTAATTTCTGCATCTATGTCTTATAGTCTTATGGTCTAAACCTTAAGGAGGCACCTTGCATCTCTGAGAATATGGATTCATGTTCTTCATGAAGGTCAGAAGCTGGTGAAATAGTTGACTGCTTTAGAATGAAGGTATTGTGGCTACTGTCAGGGTGGTGGATAATATGACATTCAGTGCAGGATCACACACCAACTGCACTGTATTAATGTGAGGAGAGATGATTCAAAACCCGGACCTCATTATTTCTCTCAATCACTGTGGGGAGTGGGGGTTGGAGTGGGTAGGCATGACGTCCTCAGAGGCACTTAAACTATCCAGAATCATATACCCTGAGTGAAACAACAGTCATGGAATTTATCGCTTTCTCATTGTCTGTTTAGAACAGAAGGAGTGATTGTCCATCCCCCTCAAGGTTCAATGCAATCACATCTTATTATCATACAGCGCTACAGATCAACCTTTACTCAGTCCTCATGGTGCCATCATCCCAGGGATTAATCTGGTGGAACTCCTGTTCATTCTCTCTGTGGTAGGAAGATCACTCCTTATAAAGAAGATAAAATCTGTCCACAACACCCCAAACACTGCCTCAACAACGCTCTCAGAGTTGATCACAATAATTCCTTTCCCTCACTTAGCTCGCTCCATTTCCTTCATGTGACACAGAAAACCATTCATTTACAATGCACTGCCTCTGACGGGGAATTTAAAACATCCTTACATCTGTAGTTTAGCATCAATAAAGCCAGCACCAGAGGTGCCTATTGAGATGGACATCACTCTTGGGGAAAGACTCAATCACAAAGAATACATCTAAAACAGTGAATGGCCACCTACCTGAATGGAAATCAGCTGCAGGAATATGGGATAGAGGCAGAGGAAGTGAGTTATCTTTCCTTTTGATCTGCCCTCACGGAATGTATGCAAACCTGGTCAGGCCAGCATGTAATGCCAATCGTGAACTGAGTGGCTGGTTCAGCTGTTCCACAGGACAGTAAAGAGTAAAACACAGTGCTGTGGGTTTGCATTCAAACAGAGACCTGGCAAGGATAGAATGACCCATTGCCTTCTCGAATGGGCATGAGGCAAGCCAATATCAACAGATTATTATTATTTTGTGGCTCTAGATTATAAGACAATGACGTAACCACCATACACTGTCTTCCCATCTTTCTAATTCTGTGAAGAGAACAACACAAACATCTCACGTACAATTATTTTGCAATGGAC
>NW_025164253.1:0-1617 GCF_004010195.1 Chiloscyllium plagiosum
CCAGATTCGCTGAATTTCTCCAGCACTTTCTGACTTCATTTCGGATTTTGAGTGTCTGCAACATTGTGCTTTTATATGGCTGCTTGGTCATGCTGGGATCCCATTTCTTGAGGGATCTTGGAGATATTTCGATCCAGGCAAGTGGGGAGTATTCCATCACACTCCTGACCTGTGCCTTGGAGATGGTGGAGAGGCTTTTGGAGCCATGAGGTACATCCCTCACTGCAGTGTTCCTGCCCCCTGAGCTGCTCTTGGAGCCACAGTACTTACATTGTAAATCCATTTCATTTTCAGCTCAATGGGAATTCCCAGCTTGTTGATTGTGGGGGATTCAGCAACAGCAAAGTTGAATGTCACACGGCGTTATCAATGTGATCTGTTCTTGGAGGTGATAATTGTTTTGCATTTGTGTGGCACGCATGTTAATTGCCATTTGTCAGCCCAAGTGCAGTACAGGTCCTTCGGCCCTCGATGTTGCGTCGACTTGTGAAACCAATCTCAAGCCCATCCAACCTACATGACTTCGTTATCATCCATATGTTTATCCAATGACCATTTAAATGCTGTCAAAGTTGGCAAGTCTACTACTGTTGCAGGTAGTGCATTCCATGCCCTTACTACTCTCTGAGTAAGGAAACTACCTCTGATATCTGTCCTCGCTCTGTCCCCTCATGCTAGCCATCTCCATCTGAGGAAAAGGGCTCTCACTGTCCACCCTATCTAATCCTCTGATCATCTTGTATGTTTCTATAAAGTCACCTCTCAACCTTCTTCTCTCTAACAAAAAACAGCTTCAGGTCCCTGAGCCTTTCCTCATAAGTCCTTCCCTCCATACCAGGCAACATCCTGGGAAATCTCCTCTGCACCCTTTCCAATGCTTCCACATCCTTCCTATAATATGGCGACCAGAACTGTACCACATTTCAAGTGCGGCCGCATCAGTGTTTTGTACAGCTGCTACATGACCTCATGACTCCAAAGCTCAATCCCTCTACTAATAGAAGCTAACACACTGTACACCTTCTTAACAATCCTATCAGCCTGGGTCGCAACTTTCTGGGATCTATGTGTACAGACATGGTGATACGGTGGCACAATGGCACAGTGGTTAGCACTGCTGCCTCACAGCACCAGAGACCTGGGTTCAATTCCTGCCTCAGGCGACTGACTGTGTGGAGTTTACACATTCTCCCTGGGTTTGCTCCGGTTTCCTCCCACAGTCCAAAAATGTGCCGGTTAGGTGAATTGGCCACGCTAAATTGCCTGAAGAAGGGCTTGTGCCCGAAACATCGATTTTGACGCTGCCTGACCTGCTGCGCTTTTTCAGCTCTGATCTCCAGCATCGGCAGTCCTCACTTTCTCCATGCTAAATTGCCCATAGTGTTAGGTGAAGGGATAAATGTAGGGGAATGGGTCTGGGTGGATTGCGCTTCGACGGCCCGGTGTGGACTTGTTGGGCTGAAGGGCCTGTTTCCACTGTAAGTAATCTAAGACACTGAGATCTCTCTGCTCACCACACTACCAAGAATCTTGCCATTAACCCAGTACTCCATATTCCTGTTTCTCCTTTCAAAGTGAATCATCTTACACTTTTCTGCATTAAACTCTATTTTCCAG
>NW_025164254.1:0-1617 GCF_004010195.1 Chiloscyllium plagiosum
TCCAGGTTTATAATGCAGCGAGGGACCAGGTTTTTAATGCAGTGAGGGTCCAGGTTTATAATGCAATGTGGGCCCAGGTTTATAATGCAGTGAGGGTCCAGGTTTATAATGAAGTGTCTGTCCAGGTTTATAATGCAGTGTCTGTCCAGGTTTATAATGCAGCGAGGGACCAGGTTTATAATGCAGTGAGGGTCCAGGTTTATAATGCAGTGTCTGTCAAGGTTTATAATGCAGTGAGGGTCCAGGTTTATAATGCAGCGAGGGTCCAGGTTTATAATGAAGCGCAGGTCCAGGTTTATAATGCAGTGAGGGTCTAGGTTTATAATGCAGTGAGTGTCCAGGTTTATAATGCAGTGTGGGTCCAGGTTTATAATGCAGTGAGGGTACAGGTTTATAATGCAGTGTGGGTCCAGGTTTATAATGCATCGCAAGTCCAGGTTTATAATGCAGTGAGGGTCTAGGTTTATAATGCAGTGAGTGTCCAGGTTTATAATGCAGTGTGGGTCCAAGTTTATAATGCAGTGTGGGTCCAGGTTTATAATGCAGCGCATGTCCAGGTTTATAATGCAGTGAGGGTCCAGGTTTATAATGCAGTGTGGGTCCAGGTTTATAATGCAGCGCAGGTCCAGGTTTATAATGCAGTGAGGGTCCAGGTTTATAATGCAGTGTGGGTCCAGGTTTATAATGCAGCGCATGTCCAGGTTTATAATGCAGTGAGGGTCCAGGTTTATAATGCAGTGTGGGTCCAGGTTTATAATGCAGCGAGGGACCAGGTTTATAATGCAGTGAGGGTCCAGGTTTATAATGCAGTGTGGGTCCAGGTTTATAATGCAGCGACGTGCAGGTTTATAATGCAGTGTGGTTCCAGGTTTATAATGCAGTGAGGGTCCAGGTTTATAATGCAGTGTGGGTCCACGTTTATAATGCAGCAAGGGTCGAGGTTTATAATGCAGCGAGGGTCCAGGTTTATAATGCAGTGAGGGTCCAGGTTTATAATGCAGTGAGGGTCCAGGTTTATAATGCAATGTGGTCCAGGTTTATAATGCAGTGAGGGTCCAGGTTTATAATGCAGTGAAGGTCCAGGTTTATAATGCCGTGAGGGTCCAGGTTTATAGTGCAGTGTGGGTCCAGGTTTATAATGCAGTGAGGGTCCTGGTTTGTAATGCAGTGTGGGTCCAGGTTTATAATGCAGTGAGGGTCTAGGTTGAAAATGCAGTGAGTGTCCAGGTTTATAATGCAGTGTGGGTCCACGTTTATAATGCAGCAAGGGTCGAGGTTTATAATGCAGCGAGGGTCCAGGTTTATAATGCAGTGAAAGTCCAGGTTTATAATGCAGCAAGAGTCCAGGTTTATGCAGTGAGGGACCAGGTTTATAATGCAGTGTGGGTCCAGGTTTATAATGCAGCGCAGGACCAGGTTTATAATGCAGTGAGGGTCCAGGTTTATAATGCAGTGTGGGTCCAGGTTTATATGCAGTGAGGGTCCAGGTTTATAATGCAGCGAGGTGCAGGTTTATAATGCAGTGTGGGTCCAGGTTTATAATGCAGTGAGGGTCCAGGTTTATAATGCAGTGTGGGTCCAAGCTTATAATGCAGTGTGGGTCCAGGTTTATAATGC
>NW_025164255.1:0-1617 GCF_004010195.1 Chiloscyllium plagiosum
GCAGCGCACAAACCCCTGTCTCCGAGCTGCAGCGCACAAACGCCTGTCACTGAGCTGCATTGCACAAACCCTGGTCACTGAGCTGCAGCGCACAAACCCCTGTCTCTGAGCTGCAGCACACAAATCCATGTAACCGAGCTGCGGTGCACAAACCCCTGTCTTTGAGCTGCAGTGCACAAACCCATGTCAACGAGCTGCAGTGCACAAACCCATGTCACCGTGCTGCAGCACACAAACCGCTGTCTCTGAGCTGCAGTACACAAACCCCTGTGTCCGAGCTGCAGCGCACAAACCCCTGTCTCCGAGCTGCAGCGCCCAAACCTCGGTGTTCAAGCTGCAGCGCACAAACCCCTATGTCCGAGCTGCAGCGCACAAACCCCTGTCTCTGAGCTGCAGCGCACAAATCCCTGTAACCGACCTGCAGAGCGCAGACCTCTGACACTGACCTGCAGCGCCCAAACCTCTGTGTCCAAGCTGCAGTGTACAAACACCTGTATCCGAGCTGCAGCGCACAATCCCCTGTGTCCGAGCTGCAGCACACAACCCCCTGTCCCTGAGCTGCAGCGCACAAACCCCTGTAACTGAGCTGCAGTGCACAAACCCCTGTCTCTGAGCTGCAGCGCACAAACCCCTGTAACCGAGCTGCGGTGCACAAACTCCTGTAACCGAGCTGCAGCACACAAACCCCTGTCTCTGAGCTGCAGCACACAAATCCCTGTAACCGAGCTGCAGCGCACAAACCCCTGTCTCTGAGCTGCAGCACACAAATCCCTGTCTCTGAGCTGCAGCACACAAATCCCTGTAACCGAGCTGCAGCACACAAACCCCTGTCTCTGAGCTGCAGCACACAAACCCCTGTCTCTGAGCTGCAGCACACAAATCCCTGTAACCGAGCTGCAGCGCACAAACCCCCGTCACCGAGCTGCGGTGCACAAGCCCCTGTCTCCGAGGTGCAGCACACAAACCCCTGTCTCTGAACTGCAGCGCACAAACCCCTGTCTCTGAGCTGCAGCGCACAAACCCATGTGTCCGAGCTGCAGCGCACAAACCCCTCTAACTGAGCTGCAGCACACAAACCCCTGTCTCTGAGCTGCAGCACACAAATCCCTGTAACCGAGCTGTGGTGCACAAACCCCTGTCTCCGAGCTGCAGCGCACAATCGCCTGTCTCTGAGCTGCAGCGCACAAATCCCGGTAACCGAGGTGCAGCGCACAAACCCCTGTCTCTGAGCTGCAGCACACAAACCCCTGTCTCCGAGCTCCAGTGCACAAACCAATGTCACCGAGCTGCCGCACACAAACCGCTGTCTCTGAGCTGCAGTACACAAACCCCTGTCTCCGAGCTGCAGCGCCCAAACCTCTGTGTCCCAGCTGCAGCGCACAAGCCTATGTGTCCGAGCTACAGCGCACAACCCCCTGTAACTGAGCTGCAGCGCACAAACCCCTGTGTCCAAGCTGCAGCGCACAACCCCCAATCACTGAGCTGCAGCGACAAACCCCCTGTCTCCGAGCTGCAGCGCACAAACCCCTGTAACCGAGCTGCAGCGCACAAGCTCCTGTGTCCGAGCTGCAGCACACAAACCCCTGTCACTGAGCTGCAACGCACAACCCCCTGTCA
>NW_025164256.1:0-1617 GCF_004010195.1 Chiloscyllium plagiosum
GAAGGACTGATTTCCATCAGCACAGAGGGCAATATCCATGGGGAGAGATTGAAATGAATTGGGGGCAGGGTTAGAGGGGAGTTGAGGAGTAATTGTTTTCACCCAGTGGCTGGTGGGATCAGGACCTCACTAGCTGAAAGGGTGAGAGCGGCAGAAATCCTCATCACATTGAAAAACACTTGGATATTCACTTGGAACACCAAAGCCTCCAGAGCTATGGAGCAAGAGCTGGTATGTGGGGTGGAGCTCGACACCTCTTTAACAAACCTCCGATCAATCACAGCTCGGGAGAACTTTATCTAAGAACACTGGAGCAGAGTTGGATCAGCACACTTCAGGAAGGAGTCATGTTGGGTGTCCATGTAGAAGGTTCTAGATTTTGTTTCAAATCTTCCAGCTCAGCACTGGGGTAAAGTCAAGGGTGAGGCTGCAAAGAGTCTCAGTGTCTTGGGATCAGACAGTGTCATTGCTCTTAATGATCCCATGTTCCCTGGAAGATGGAAGCGTGCATCCGATGGGCAAAGGTCAGGTTCAGGAGACTCCAACCTCAAAGAAAGACTTGCATTTATGTTGCACCTGCCTCCACCTAAGGATGTCGCAGTGGCTCTTTCCACCAGACTGTGCTCAGCAAGATCCCAGAGAGCTGGGTGACAATGAGTCGAAGATCAGGTTTTTAGTGATGCTAATTAGGGAATCAATATTGACCAGGACACCAGGGGAAACAATCTTGCTGTCTGTCTAATAGAGTCATGGAATGGCATCTCTGATATCTGAAAGGCTTCCAGTGCATCAAAAGAGAGACTTGTATGTCAGGCTCTCCCAAAGCATTTACAGAGAGTGAGGGACTTGTCTGAACACTGGTCACTGTTTAATGCAGAAAAAATAATTTGTACATAGCAATATCGCGCAATCGTAAATGAGATTATGAGCATGTTCAGTGATGTTTTCAGGGATAATATTGACCTGAAGTCAACCCAAAGAGAAAGCAAATGGGTTCGCTTGCACAGGACGTGAGAAAATGAAAGGCACAGGAGAAAGTGGGATTTGTGGTTAGTGATGGGTTTGATTGTTACCAGAAAATAAAAGGAAGGATAGAATTTGTGAATGTCATATTGTAACAAGGCAATACAGAAGTGCAGGGGAACTTGATAGTAGAAATAACAAAGTCTTTGAATGATAATGCATTCGGAATAAGGTAGACAGAGTGATGCCACAAATTGAGGTTCCCAAGGATTTTAAAATCATTAAAGTGACGCAGGGCGCAGGAGAGGTTAATAAAGTTCCCAGAATAATTAATAGGACATAGATTATGGAAAGGGTCAGAAAATTAATTTTAGGCATAGTGCATAAGGGGACAACTATGAAAAGGAGGGCAGTCAATGCAGGACTGAGGGTGTTGTACCTGAATGCAGGGAGTATCCGAAATGTGGTAAATGAGCTTGTAGCGCAGATTGGACTTGGCAGGTATGATGTTTTGAGCATCACAGAGATGTGGCTGTAAGGGGTTGAGGGCTGGGAATGAAATACTCAAGGATGCACATCCGATTGACAGGACATGCTGATGGGCAGGTGGGGGTGGGGTTCCCTTCTTGGTAAGAAATGAAATAAGATCAATCA
>NW_025164257.1:0-1617 GCF_004010195.1 Chiloscyllium plagiosum
AAAAATAGCCAAATTGTGGTCACTATCAACAAAGTGCTCACCTACCGCCAAATCTAACACCTGGTCTGGTTCATTACCTAGTACCAAAGCCAATGTGTCTTTGCCCCTTGTTGGTTTCTCTATATACTGTATCAGGAAACCATCCTGCATGCATTGGACAAAAACTGACCCATCTAAAGTACTCGAACTATTGTATTTCCAGTCAATATTTGGAAAGTTAAAGTCACCCATAAAAACTACCCTATTACTCTTGCTCCTATCCAGAATCATCTTTGCTGTCCTTTCCTCTACATTTCTGGAACTATTTGGAGGGCTATAGAAAACTCCCAACAGGGTGACCTCTCCTTTCCTGTTCGAACCTCAGCCCATACTACCTCAATCCCTTCCCATGCAGGGTTGTGGGGCTGTGGAATTCTCTTCCCAAGAGAGCAGGAAGAATGGGTCACTGAAGGTATTCCCAGCTAAGTGGCTGAGGGGCCATCGGGAAGGTGAGGTTAATGCTGCTATGAAGTGTCCAAAATGATCTTTTTAAAAATTATAGATAATAAAAATCTGACCTGTGTTGGGATGGACATTGCCCTAAAGGAGAATGTGAATAACTAGGGACCACGACAGGGCTGGAGTCTTGCCTGGAGGGAAACCATGTGACTTGTTCTAAATCTCGGTCTCCTACAGCAAGAAGAGAGGGTTTTTCTGGAACGTTTCAACCCAGGGAAGGACAGATGGGTTATTTTGCGCAGCCTTTGGTATGAGCCAACACAGGAAGATTCAGACGGTATGTTTCCAGAGAGTGTGACCTTTCTCGCTCAGAGGAGAGACTCTCAGCAGCTCATGTACAGCACGCAGGCTGGGATTCAGGGAAGTGAGCGGTTCAGTAGAAAAGCAGAATGATCAGTTCTGCTCATTTTCGAGGTGGGAGTTTAATTATTTATCTTTTATTTTTAAGAAGTGTGTTTTATCTTGACTTCTCTTCATGCTCCTGAACAATCTCCCAGTCTGTATTATCTTAGGCACATTACTTTTTCAGCACCTACACTGCTAGTTTACAAAAAGGAGGTATTTTCCAGAAACTCCCTTGTGTCTCTCCCCGTGCATAGACAGAATGATATTACAAGGCAGGAGCAGGTGTGGAATGCACTTCCTCACAGTATGTGGTGGGATAACCATCTGCAGGTTCACAGAGGGCTGGGGAATAATTGTTCCCATTGTATCTCTTTAAACAGTCGATTTAGCAGATTCAAACTCAGCTGCTTCACCAGGAAAGACACCGAGGTCTCCATCTCAGTGCCTGCACATCGACAAAACCGTTTGTGAAATATCCAACATTCTCAAATCGAGAGGCTGCCACATTGCATCTGAGGATTGGAGGATGGACAGGTGAGCCGGAGTCACAGCTTTCCAGAGAAATCCCTTGGGATTTCCAGAGAAATGTCTGAGCTGCTCAGTTATTGACTGGACCGAGGAGAGCCCAGCAGTTTAACTTCTCCAATCATTGGAGCTGCACAATGGGTGGTTTTCGTTCAATTCATCACATTCAAATGATAACCGTGACTTTTAGAATAACCGTTCCCTGTCTGATATGATTACCCTGTGACACAGCCCGTTGAGAGCATTTAC
>NW_025164258.1:0-1617 GCF_004010195.1 Chiloscyllium plagiosum
ATAGACAGCGCTGTAACCAACACTATAGACAGCTCTGTAACCAACACTACAGACAGTGCTATAACCAACACTATAGACAGCGCTGTAACCAACATTATAGACAGCACTATAACCAACACTATAGTCAGTGCTGTAACCAACACAATATACAGCTCTGTAACCAACAGTATAGGCAGCACTGTAAACAACACTATATACAGCACTGTAACCAACAGTATAGACAGTGATGTAACCAACACTATAGGCAGCGCTGTAATCAACACTATAGACAGCTCTGTAACCAACACTATAGACAGCGCTGTAACCAACACTATCGGCAGCACTGGAATTAACACTATAGACAGCGCTGTAACCAACACTATAGACAGCGCGGTAACCAACACTATAGGCAGCACTGTAACCAACACTATAGACAGCGCTGTCACCAACACTATAGGCTACTCTGTTACCAACACTATAGGCAGTTCTGTAACCAACACTATAGACAGCGCTGTAATCAACACTATAGACAGCGCTGTAATCAACACTACAGGCAGCACTGTAACCAACACTATAGGGAACAGTGTAGCCAACACTATAGACAGTTCTGTAACCAACACTATAGACAGCGCTGTTCCCAACACTATAGACAGTGCTATAACCAACACAATAAACAGTGCTGTAATCAACACTATAGACAGCGCTGTAACCAACACTATAGACAGTGCTGTAACCAACACATTAGACAGCACGATAACCAACACTATAGTCAGTGCTGTAACCAACACAATATACAGCTCTGTAACGAACACTATATACAGCGCTGTAACCAACACTATAGACAGTGCTGTAACCAACACTATAGGCAGCGCTGTAATCAACACTATAGACGGTGCTGTAACCAACATTATAGACGGTGCTGTAACCAACACTATAGGCAGCGCTGTAGCCAACACTATAGACAGCGCTGTAACCAACACTATAGACAGCGCTGTAGCCAACACTATAGGCAGCTCTGTGACCAACACTATAGACACCGCTGTAGCCAACACTATAGGCAGCTCTGTAACCAACACTATAGACAGCGCTGTAGCCAACACTATAGACAGCACTGTAACCAACAATATAGGCAGCGCTGTAATCAACATGATACACAGCGCTGTAACCAACACTACAGACAGCGATGTAACCAACACTATAGGGAACGCTGTAACCAACAGTGCTATAACCAACACTATAGACAGTGCTGAAATCAACACTATAGACAGCGCTGTAACCAACACGAAAGTCAGTGCTATAACCAACACAATATACAGCTCTGTAACCAACACGATAGATAGTGCTGTAACCAACACTACAGACAGCGCTGTAACCAACACTATAGACAGCGCTGTAGCCAACACTATAGGGAACGCTGTAGCCAACACTATAGACAGTGCTATAATCAACACTATAGACAGTGCTGTAATCAACACTATAGACAGCGCTGTAACCAACACTATAGACAGTGCTGTAACCAACACATTAGACAGCGCTGTAGCCAACACTATAGGGAACGCTGTAACCAACACTATAGGCAGTGCTGTAACCAACACGAAAGACAGTGCTGTAATCAACACGATAGACAGCGCTGTAACC
>NW_025164259.1:0-1617 GCF_004010195.1 Chiloscyllium plagiosum
GACGGTCAGTACTGAGGGAGTGCTGCACTGTCGTAGGGTCAGTGCTGAGGGAGTGTGCACTGTCAGAGGGTCAGTGCTGAGGGACCGCTTCACTGTCAGAGGGTCAGCGCTGAGGGAGCGCCACATTGTCGGAGGGTCAATGCTGAGGGAGTGTGGCACTGTTGGAGGGTCAGTGCTGAGGGAGTGCCGCACTGTCGGAGGGTCAGTGCTGAGGGAGTGCCGCACTGTCAGAGGGTCAGTGCTGAGGGACTGCCGCACTGTCGGAGGGTCAGTACTGCGGGAGTGCCGCACTGTCAGAGGGTCAGTGCTGAGGGAGTGCCGCACTGCCAGACGGTCAGTGCTGAGGGAGTGCCGCACTGTTGGAGGCTGAGTGCTGAGGGAGTGCCGCACTGTCGGAGGGTCAGTGCTGAGGGAGTGCCGCATTGTCGGAGGGTGTCAGTGCTGAGGGAGTGCCGCATTGTCGGAGGGTCAGGACTGAGGGAGTGCCGCAGTGTTGGAGGGTTAGTGCTGAGGGACTGCCTCACTGTTGGAGTGTCAGTGCTGAGGGAGTGCCGCACTGTCGGAGGGTCAGTGCTGAGGAAGGGCCACACTGTCAGAGGGTCAGTGCTGAGGGAGTGCTGCACTGTCGGAGGGTCACTGCGGAGGGAGTTCCATATTGTCGGAGGGTTAGTGCTGAGGGAGAGCCTCATTGCATGAGGGTCAGCGCTGAGGGAGTGCCGCACTCTCGGACGGTCAGTACTGAGGGAGTGCTGCACTGCCAGACGGTCAGTGCTGAGGGAGTGCCGCACTGTTGGAGGGTCAATGCTGACGGAGTGCCGCACTGTCAGAGGGTCAGTGCTGCGGGAGTGCCACACTGTCAGAGGGTCAGTGCTGAGGGAGTGCCGCACTGTCACAGGGTCAATGCTGAGAGAGTGCTGCACTGCCAGACGGTCAGTGCTGAGGGAGTGCCGCACTGTCAGAGGGTCAGTGCTGAGGGAGTGCTGCACTGTCAGAGGGTCAGTGCTGAGGGACTGCTGCACTGTCGGAGGGTCAGTGCTGAGGGAGTGCCGCAGTGTCGGAGGGTCAGTACTGAGGGAGTGCTGCACTGCCAGACGGTCAGTGCTGAGGGAGTGCCGCACTGTCGGAGGGACAATGCTGACGGAGTGCCGCATTGTCGGGGGGTCAGTACTGAGGGAGTGCTGCACTGCCAGAGGGTCAGTGCTGAGGGAGTGCTGCACTGTCAGAGGGTCAGTGCTGAGGGAGTGCCGCACTGTTGGAGGGTCAGTGCTGAGGGAGTGCCACAATGTCAGATGGTCAGTGCTGAGGGAGTGCTGCACTGTCAGAGGGTCAATGCTGACGGAGTGCCGCACTGTCAGAGGGTCAGTGCTGAGGGAGTGCCGCACTGTCACAGGGTCAATGCTGAGAGAGTGCCGCACTGTCGGAGGGTCACTGCTGAGGGAGTGCCACAATATCAGAGGGTCAGTGCTGAGGGAGTGCCTCACTGTCAGAGGGTCAATGCTGAGGGAGTGCCACAATGTCAGAGGGTCAGTGGTGAGGGAGTGCCGCACTGTCAGAGGGGCAGTGCTGAGGGAGTGCCACAATGTCAGAGGGTCAATGCTGAGGGAGTGCTGCACCGTC
>NW_025164260.1:0-1617 GCF_004010195.1 Chiloscyllium plagiosum
CCGGGTCTTACTGAATACGGACACAGGCTGCATCAGCAGCTGATGGGAGACAAAATGTTCTGAACATTGTGTAACCTTCAATGAACATCCCCACCTCCGGTCTTATGATGGCAAAAGACATTGGTGAAGCAGCTGAAGATGTTTGTGCTGAGGAAGCTACCCGGAGGATCTCCTGAAGTGATGTCCTGGGACTGAGAGTTTCGGCCCCGAAACAGGCATCTTCCTTTGTGCTCTGAAAGACCCCAGCCAGTGGGGAAGGGACACCTGATTCCCATTAAGCTCAAATAAGATGGCGCTTCCAATGACATTCTCCGTCAAATACTGCCTTGATATCAAGGCAATTCACCTTTTGCTGAGCCCCTGTGTTCCCGTCTTGTTCATATCAATAGGTGACGGTGTCTGTGTGGGGAGTGCTTTCCTCTCACAGAGGGTAGTGAATTTCAGGAATTATCTTTCCTCGAGATCTAGGGGAGCTACATCACTGAAAGTATTTTAAAAAGGACGTGGATGGATTTTTGACCTGTCAGAGAGCTGAGGGGGTGTGAAGAATTGGACATGAAAGATGAGTTAATACGAACAGTAGATCGGCCATGATCGTATACAATGGCTTGATTATCCGAACTACCTGATCCTGTTCCTTATGTTCTCATATTCTGTAATTACAAAGTTAATGGTTGTAATTTTCCTGCACGTTCTGTTATTTAATGTTGCAATCAGAGAGAGCAAAGTACTTTATGAGTCATTTCTTAGTGAGGTGGTCCTACTATGTAGGGCCTGGGGTCGAGAACACACCCACTCAAATATCAATCACTTACCTTCCCGACCAGCTCTGTGCTCCAACCTCACTGCCGCCGAGCTCGCGCAACTTTCTGCTGTGAAAAGACCGTTGGTGTCGAGGTAAGTTCTTTATATATAAATCACTTACGTTCCCGACCAGCTCTGCAGGAAATGCAGTCAGATCCTACTCCTCACAGAACGAGTTAGGGAACTGGAATTGGAGTTGGATGAACTGAGGATTATTCGAGAGGCTGAGAGGGCGATAGATAGTAGCTACAGGGACATAGTTACGCCGGAGAACAGAGGTAGCTGGGTAACAGTTAGAGGTGGGAAGGGGAGGAAGCAGGCAGTGCAGGGATCCCCTGTGGTCGTTCCCCTAAACAATAAGTATACAGCTTTGGATACTGTCGGGGGTGGGGGGGGGCGGCCTAGCAGGGGTAAGCTGCAGTGACCGGGTCTGTGGCGCGAGGTCTGGCTCTGAGAATCAGAAAGGAAAGGGGGAGAGGAGAAGAGCGCTAGTTATAGGAGACTCTCTAGTTAGAGAGACGGACAGGCGGATCTGTGGACAAGGGCGAGACTCTCGGATGGTTTGTTGCCTCCCGGGTGCCAGGGTCCGAGATGTCTCGGACCGTGTCTTCAGAATCCTTAAAGGGGAAGGTGTGCAGCCAGAAGTCGTGGTACACATTGGCACCAACAACATCGGTACGAAGAGGGGTGGGGAGGTCATTCAAGAGCTCAGGGAGTTAGGCTGGAAGCTAAAAGCTAGGACAGACAGAGTCGTCATCTCTGGGTTGTTGCCGGTGCCAAGTGACAGTGAAGCAAGGAATAGGGAGAGAGTGC
>NW_025164261.1:0-1617 GCF_004010195.1 Chiloscyllium plagiosum
AGGGTGACCTCACCTTTCCTATTCCTAACCTCGAAGGATTATCTGAGGATTATCTGAGAGTGGGCCAGTGAGTTTAGGAATAGCAAGTGGAGAAATACACAGTATTGCACTCTGGTAAAGCTGACCAGAGCTGGACTTGTACAGACAGAGACCCAGGGATGCAGATAAAAGTTTCTTTGAAAGTGGTGTCACAGGTAGACAGGTTGGTGAAGCAGATGTTTGGGATGCTTACCTTCATTGGTCAGTGCATTGAGATTAGGAGTTGGGATACCATGTCATGTTATATCTATACAGGACATTAGTGAGGCCACCATAAAAATAGTGTTGATTACCTGGAAAAACTTAACTGGTTCACGCCTGTCCTCTAGGGAAGGACATCTGACATTGTTACCTGACATCTGACACCATGGCTCACGCGTTACTCCAGACCTGTAGCAATATGGCTGACTCTGAGCTGCCCTCTGGGAAATTAGCTGTGGGGCAAAGAATTTTAACTCAATCAGTGACATCCTTATCGAATGAATGAATACATAAAAAAATACATGTCCCTCCCGACCACTGCAATTCCCTCCAGCGCAGCAATCCGTACTGGCTTTGTAACACCGTTCAGGCCCTTGCCCCTCTCTGTAACACTCTCACCACCTCCAGCACCTTCACCTCTCCCTGTTCCTATCATCTGATTAAACCCTGACAATGTTTCCCCTTCCTACTGGCGTCCTCCTGCTAGTAGACCCATAGCGATCCCTTTAACAAATACTTCCATATTTCTAAAGCATTGGCTTCTTCAGAATTGTTAGGTTTGTTTGTCTTCTGCGCATCACTTAATGAAGTCTGGTAAATCCTGGGAATTAACGAGCCAAGACCGTCCAAAGTGGGGGAGGAGCATTGGGATGACGTCGAGCAACTGGACACTTGATGTGGGGAAAAAGGGGAATCCAGGAGAAAACAGCACAAGGAGTGCGCTGTCACACCAACGTCCCACCCATCCCCATCCCACGGCCACCTTCTGCCCCAAGTGTGGAAGGCCACATCGGTCTGTACAGCAACACACAGACTCCCCTGAGAGTGGGAGAGAGTCAGCCTCGTTTGTGACCCACCGCCAATGAGATGGTGAGATAGGGAAGTTGAATCCCCTTTCAGTTGTCCTACTGTCTTTGTTACAAATTCCAATAATTCCCTGTCCAGTGCCATGGCTCACAATGTAATGCTGTAATGGGGCCTTAACACTGCCCTTCACCTTCTGTGTTCTGACTCTTTTTACCCAGAATTTGGTTTCCTAATGTTTGATAATCTGAGGCCACATATAATCCCATTGTTATCCCTAACGATGAGAATTCCCCATTCTACTTCCCACTCTGTCTGACTTTGCACAATGTTGTGTAGCCGTGAATATTAATGCCCCAACTTTTGTTCACCCCTGTGACCACGTCTTCCTAATGTTTGATAGTGTGAGGCCACATATAATCCCATTGTTATCCCTAACGATGAGAGTTCCCCATTCTACTTCCCACTCTGCCTGACTTTGCACAATGTTGTGTAGCCGTGAATATTAATGCCCCACCTTTTGTTCACCCCTGTGACCACGTCTCCCTAATGGTGATTAGATAGAAATCAGTC
>NW_025164262.1:0-1617 GCF_004010195.1 Chiloscyllium plagiosum
ATCCCGTAGCTATCATTGGGATCTCTGCTCTATTCTGCAACCATCATTGTGCTCTCTCCTCTACCCTGTAACTATCCTTGTGCTCTCTCCACTACACTATAACCATCATTGTGCTCTCTCCCCTACACTAACAATTATTGAGCTCTCTCCTTTATCCTGTAACTGTCATTGTGCTCTCTCCTCTATCCTGTAACCTTAATGCGCTCTCTCCTCAATTCTGTAACTGTCATTGTGCTCTCTCCTCTATCCTGTAACCTTAATGCGCTCACTCCTCTATCCTGTAACTATCATTGTGCTCTCTCCTCTATCCTGTAACTATCATTGGGCTCTCTCCTCTATCCTGTAACCATCATTGTGCTCTCTCCTCTATCCTGTAACCATCATTGTGCTCTCTCCTCTATCCAGTAGGTTTCATTATGCTCTCTCCTCTGTCCTGTAACCATTATTGTGCTCTCTCCTCGATCCTTTAACCATCATTGGGCTCTCTCCACTATCCTGTAACCATCATTGTGCTCCCTCCTCTACCCTGTAAACATTATTGTGCTCTCTCCTTTATCCTGTAACTGTCATTGTGTCTCCTCCTCTCTCCTGTAACCATCATTGTGCTCTCTCCTCTACGCTGTAACCAATACTGTGCTCTCTCCTCTATCCTGCAACTGTCATTGTGCTCTCTCCTGTATTCTGAAAATGACATTGTGCTCTCTCCTCTATCGTGTAACTATCATTGCGCTCTCTCTACCCTGTAACCATCATTGGGCTCTCTCCTCTATCCTGAAACTGACATTGTGCTCTCTCCTCTATCCTGAAACTATATTGTGCTCTCTCCTCTATCCAGTAACCATGATTGGGCTCTCTCCTCTATCCTGTAACTATCATTCGGCTCTCTCCTCTATCGTGTAACTATCATTGTGCTCTCTCCTCTATCCTGTAACTGTCATTGTGCTCTCTCCTCTATCTGTAACCTTCATTATGCTCTCTCCTCTATCATGTAACTGTCAATGTGCTCTCTCCTCTCCCCTGTAACCATCATTGTGCTCTCTCCTCTATCCTGTAACCATCATTTGTCTCTCTCCTCTGCACTGGAACCATCATTGCGCTCTCTCCTTTAAACTGTAGCCATCATTGTGCTCTCTCATCTCTCCTGTAGCCATCATTGTGCTCTCTCCTCTATCCTGTAACTATCATTATGCTCTCTCTTCTATCCTGTAACTATCACTGTGCTCTCTCCTCTATCCTGTAACCATCATTGGGCTCTCTCCACTATCCTGTAACTATCATTGTGCTCTCTCTTCGATACTGTAACCATCATTGTGCTCTCTCCTCTACCCTATAACTGTCATTGTGTTCTCTCCTCTATCCTGTAACCATTATTGTGTTCCCTCCTCTATCCTGTAAACATTATTGTGCTCTCTCCTTTATCCCATAACTGTCATTGTGCCTCCTCCTCTCTCCTGTAACCATCATTGTGCTCTCTCCTCTACACTGTAACCAATACTGTGCTCTCTCCTCTATCCTGCAACTGTCATTGTGCTCTCTCCTCTATCCTGAAAATGACATTGTGCTCTCTCCTCTATCCTGTAACTGTCATTGTGCTCTCTCCTCTATCCTGTAACTATC
>NW_025164263.1:0-1617 GCF_004010195.1 Chiloscyllium plagiosum
ACAAGATCTGGAGCAGCACAGGGAACAATATCCAGAACAACACTAGGAACAAGATCAGGAGCAGCACAGGGAACAAGATCCGGAACAACACTAGGAACACGATCAGGAACAGCACTGGGAACAAGATCAGGAGCAGCACAGGGAACAAGATCCGGAACAACACTGGGAACAAGGTCCGGAGCAGCACTGGGAACAAGATCCGGAACAATACTGGGAAAAAGATCAGGAGCAGCACTGGGAACAAGATCCGGAGCAGCATGAGGAATAAGATCTCGAGGAGCACTGGGAACAAGATCAGAAGCAGCACGCGGAAGAAGATCAGGAACAGCGCTGTGTACAAGATCCGGAGCAGCACAGGGAACAAGATCAGGAGCAGCACTGGGAATACGATCAGGAGCAGCACTGGGAACAAGATCAGAAGCAGCACGAGGAACAAGATCCAGAGCAGCACTGGGATCAAGATCAGGAACAGCACTGGGAACAATATCAGGAGCAGCACAAGGAACAAGATCCAGAGCAGCACTGGGAACAAGATCCAGAGTAGCACTGGGAATATGATCAGGAGCAGCACTGGAAACAGGAGCAGGAGCAGCACTGGGATCAAGATCAGGAGCAGCACGAGGAACAAGGTCCGGAACAGCACTGGGAACAAGATCAGAAGCAGCACTGGGAATAAGAACCGGAGCAGCACAAGGAACAAGATCCGGAAGAGCAATGGGAACAAGATCCAGTGCAGAACTGGGAACATGATCAGGAACAGCACTGGGAACAAGCTCAGGAACAGTATTCGGAACTGGATCCGGAGCCGCATGAGGAATAAGATCTGGAGCAGCACTGGAAACAGGATCAGGAGCAGCACTGGGAATACCATCAGGAACAGCACTGGGAACAGGATCAGACGCAACACGAGGAACAAGATGCAGAGCAGCACTGTGAACAGGAACTGGAGCAGCACTGGGAATACAATCAGGATCAGCACTGGAAACACGATCAAGAGCAGCACTGGGAACAAGTTCTGGAGCAGCACTGGGAACAAGATCAGGACCAGCACTGGGAAAATAATCAGGAGCAGCACGAGGGACAAGATCAGGAGCAGCACAGGGAACAGGATCGGGAGCAACACTGGGAACAAGATCAGGAGCAGCACTGGGAACATAATCAGGAAAGCACGAGGGACAAGATCAGTAGCAGCACGAGGGGCAAGATCAGGAGCAGCACTGCGAATACGATCAGGAGCAGCACTGGAAACAGGATCAGGAGCAGCACTGGGAACAAGATCAGGAGCAGCACGAGGAACACGATCCAGAGCAGCACTGGGAACAAGATCAGGAGCAGCGCAGGGAACAAGATCCGGAACAACACTGGGAACACGATCAGGAACAGCACTGGAAACAAGATTTGGAGTAGCACTGGGAATACAATCAGGAGCAGCTCTAGAAACAGGAGCAGGAGCAGCACTAGGAACAAGATCGAGAGCAGCACTGGGAACACGATCAGGAGCAGCGCTGGGAACAAGATCTGGAGCAGCACAGGGAACAATATCCAAAACAACCCTGGGAACAAGATCAGGAGCAGCACAGGCAACAAGATCCGGAACAACACTGGGAACACGATCAG
>NW_025164264.1:0-1617 GCF_004010195.1 Chiloscyllium plagiosum
GTCCCTGGGAGTGGGGGGGACGGTGTAGAGAGACGCTGACATCTGTTCATCCAACTGCTCAGTCTCTGGTCTTGAGTCTTAACCTGGATTAGTTACTTGGAGCGGACCTGGTTAGGTGACACGTTAACCTTGTTAGATAACACTTCCTCACCAACTCTAACCGGGGTCTCCAGAAATTAACCGGGCTAGTCAGCGCCCAACAGACATTAAACTGGTTACTGAGTGGCACGTCTGTGGTCACGAGACATTTGCCTGGTTAAACAGTGCATATTAACCTGGTGTGGTCGCTGGAAACTACACACTAACCCAGTTAAGTCTTGGGTTACTACACATTAATCCAGTCAACCTGGTTTTGTCTCTGGTCAAAGCACATGAACCCAGCCAATTCTCTGGGTAACACACATCAGCTCAGTTTAATTCCAGGTTACTGCACACTGACCTGGTTAAGGCACATCGGTGTCGTTAACTCACTAGTTACAGCACACTGGCCTGGTTTGCTTCCTGGTGCAGGCACGTCATCCAGAAAAATCACTGATTAAGTGGCAGTGGCCTGGTCAAGTCTCTGGTTGACTGGACATTAACATGTTTAAGGCACACTGACCTAGTTAAGTACCTGGATAATGCACACTGCTCTGGTTAAGGCACAGTGTCCTGGATAAGTTTCCGGTTACTGTATATTAAACGGGTTCACAGCACTCTTACCTGGTTAAGACACATTGACTTGGTTAAAACTTGGGTTAGTGCACATTGACCTAGTTAAGGCAGGGTATCCCAGTTAATGTCCTGGTTACCGCACATTAATCTGGTTAACTGTGCACTGACCTGGTTATGGCATGCTGATCTAGTTAAGAACACAGATAATGCACATTGACCCGGTTAAGGCACACTGTCCTGGTTAAGTTTCTGGATACTGCACATGAACCAGATTAACCGCATATTTACCTGGTTAAGTGCTTCGATAATGCACATTGACCCAGGTAAATCCCAGGTCATTGCATTTTAACCAGATTAACTGCACATTGACCTGGTTAAAGCACAGGGACCTGGTTAAGTTACTGGTTACTGCACACTAACCAGGTTAAGGCACATTGATCTGGTTAAGACCCTGGTAACTAGACACTGACCAGGTCAAGCCCCTGGTTAATGCACATTAACCAGGTTAAGTCTATAGTTAAGGCACACTAACCTGGTTAAGCCACTGGTTACTTACCTCCTTGATTCACATGGGCCAGAGGGCAACGGAAGTGACGACATTGAGGATCCAGGGGAAGGGGTGAGAGGAATCCCCGTCGCGTAATGGTGACGTCATTTCCGGCAACACGCCCACATAATCACGGCGGCTATTCCGATTGGTCCGCAGCGGCTGTCGGTCAGGACGGAAAAGGGACGGCGATTGGCTACGAGCGACGCCACTTCAAAGGCAGCGGTCCCCGATTGGCCGGAAAAGGGCGGACACGTGGAGGGGGAAGCCGGCTCCCATTGGTCGGTTCAGGAGCGAGGTTCCGATTGGACGGGGCCCCGCGTCACGTCACAATGTCATGTTCGGGGGTGAAATAACACCACGTGGGGAGGCAGCAGTCGGCGGACGCCCGGGTCCCATTGGTCCAGGCGGACGTC
>NW_025164265.1:0-1617 GCF_004010195.1 Chiloscyllium plagiosum
TATAACCAAGTTTTGTGAAGTTTTGCAGGAAAGGCGAATAATCTTCAGGATGGACTCCTTGAATAACATGATGTAAGAAACTTAAAACATAGACGAACAACAGGAGAATGATGGTCCCAGAGATGGTGAAGGGCAAAAATCACAGACTTCCTTCTGCTCTCCATCTCTGGGTCTCTGTGCTGTAGGTATTGCACAGAATGCAGTTTTGTTGCCCACCACCATTACTGCTGGGACATCCTGTGCAGTATCTGCAGGAACAGGATAAGGGAAGAGCTCAGACAGGCCAGCCAAGGGAAAGCAGTGTAAACATTTGTTCCAGGAGAAGACCCACACAAATATCTCTCACTGTCAGCTTAAATTACATTCGCTACAATATGGAAACAGGCTCTTCAGCCGAACAAGTTCACTCCGACTCTCCGAAGACTTATCCACTCAGACCCATTCCCCTACCCTATATTTACCCCTGGCACTATGGACAATTTAGAGTGGCCGATTCACGTAACCCGCACATCTTTCGCCTGTGTGCAGACACGGGGATAATGTGCAATCTCCACACAGACAGTCGCCCAACGCTGGAAATGAACCCGTGTCCCTGGTGCTGTGAGTCAGCAATGCTGACCACTAAGCCACGGTCCACCCCAATTACAGCAGCTCACCAAGGTCTGGTTTAATGGCAACTGCAAGGACTCTCTCAGTGTTAGGATTTCCAATGATCCCAAGTTACAAAGTTAGGATGACGTCCAAATTAACGGAATTATATAAAAATGTATTTAGATGACTTATCATATCTTCCTCCCACATACTGTGGACATAGAGGGGACATTGACAGGGACCAGTCTTAAGTAAACGTGAAGGAACAGGCCATACCATCACATGCCCATTGCCTGTCTTCCATGAATTTGGCTCCTCTCCCATCAAGCTGTGGTTCTAACTGCACTCACCTTGATATATCCTGGGATACCGGTGGTTATGATTGTAGTTTGGAAAAGGCACATATCCCAACACATGGCTATGATCCTGATGAATACACACCAGGGGCTATAAGGTAGCTGGAACTCCCAGTGTTATCACTTTATTCTTATCTATTGATGGGGTGTGGGCATCACTGGCTGGGCCAGCGATTATTACTCGCTCCTAGTTGCCCTTTGGGAAGAATGGAGAATGACAGTAAGAGTGACATCAATGATACCTCCATTGATGGAAGCCTATCTTGTTCATCTATCTTCCTCCAGGAAAGCCCTTCATGTGCCTCCTGAACCTGGGCAATTAGGGATGGGGAATAAATGCTGACCTCGGCAGTAATGCACACATTCATGTGTAAGACGAATCACATTTCCATCAGTGCGTGAAATGGTCTTGTTTAAAGAGGGCAGCTCATACTCTAGAGAACAGATGACCAGCTCTGAGATATACATTCACACATGGAATAAACTGGCTCGATGCAGCATTGGTTGAAATCATTTGTGATCTTGTGATGGGGCTCATGGTATTTGTGTGGGCAGCATTATTGCTGGGAGATTCCAGGTTCTGTTTTTTGTTATTTCAAAATAATATGCTAAACAGCAATGCTCCTTCATAATTGGAATTAAACTTGTTATTGCAATTAGTTTGTTCATT
>NW_025164266.1:0-1617 GCF_004010195.1 Chiloscyllium plagiosum
GCAAAAAAAGCTCCAGAGTAACCAACAAGATTACATATCCGAGAAGGAGATCAATTAAACTGTCAATACTGCTGTTAATCCCAACCAGCTGCCAGTTTATCATCGTCAAAATCAAAGACTCACGTAACATGAAAACAGGCCTTTCACTCCTACCAGCTCATACTGAACATAATGCCAAACTAAACGAGTCTCGTCTGACGGCTCCTGTAATTGTTGAGGGTTAATAATACCCTTGTATTATTATTACTGCATTGTTAATATGAATGTCCAGATATAATTCTGTTCAAATCCTGGCATGGCAGATGCTGGAATTTTATTTCTATAAATACCTAGAGTTGAAGAGTCTAATGATGATGTTGAATCAGTTGTTGTAGATCTGATTCACTAATGCCTGATCGAGAAAGAAACTGCCATACTTATCTGGACTGGCTGGCATGTGACTCCAAATCCATAATACCGTGGTTGATTCTGAACTGCCCTCTGGGCAATAAATAATGGACTAAGTATGAATGAATAGTTATTTTTAAATCCCACTGAAACTTTCCAATTCATTTAACGATCTAAATATCCTGTAAACATTGTAAATGTACTTTCATTCATCACTGCCTCAGGATGTGAATTGCACACATAACCCATCCTCTGTTAAAAACAAGCCTCTCATGTCTTAATTTAAATCTCTCTATTTTCAACTAAAACATTTGCCCTCTCGTTTTGAAATCCCCCTCCTTGGAGATAAGACAGTTCCATGGTAACTCTATCCGAACTCTCAAAAATTTATAAATTTCTATCAGGTTGCCTTTCAACCTCCAGTGCTCGAGTGAAAATATTCTTAGCATATGCAGCCTTTCGATATAACTCAAACATTACCCACTACCATTACACTAGTATACCTCTTCTAAACCTACTCCAGCTGAATAATTTCCTTGCTATTACTTGGCGACAAGAACTGGACGCAGTACTCCAGAAGAGACCTCACCCAATGTTCTATTCAACTTCAACATTGCGTACAAACTGCTACGCTCAAAGGACTGAGCAACGAAGGCAGGATGGCATTTTTTAAACCATTCTGTCTATATGTGAAGCAAACTAAAAAGAAATATTTAATTGCATCCCTGGCCTCCGTGTTCCACAACACTATGGAACGCCCTATCACTATTTGTATAAGCTGTACTCATATTTGATGTAGCAAAATGCAATACCTTCCATTTATCCAGATTGAACTCCGAGTGACATTTTCCAGCCCAAAGACGCATTGGATTGCGATCCTTCTGGAATCTTAGATCACCTTCTTTACAGTCTCCAGTTCTGGTGTCCTCTGTGAGCTTATGAAACATGGCTTCTATGAATTCCATTGTTTTCTCACATAGGTCAAGATGTTTAATTATTTGTCGTGGTGATCATTTCGCAGTGTGCAAATCATGTAACAATTCGTCATGTAGTTAACCATGAGGAAGAAAACCATAGACTGCAGGAAGACTGGAAACAATTGGCAAGAAAAAGTGCTGAAATGAATTCAATCCGGTGAAGTGGGTGATAATGAATTTGGGGAGCAACAATGATAAAAGTGTGAACACTGAGTGGTTTACAGTAATAAAAGAGAAATTGGAGTAGACATTC
>NW_025164267.1:0-1617 GCF_004010195.1 Chiloscyllium plagiosum
GGGGCAAGTGGGGAGTATTCCCTCACCCTCCTGAGCTGGGCCTTGTCGATGGTGGGACAGGCTTTGGGGGGAGAGTCAGGAGGGGAGTTACTCGCTGCAGGATTCCCAGCCTCTGACCCTGCCCTTGTAGCCGCTGGGTTTATGTGGGGAGCCCAGTTGCGTTTCGGGTTAATGGTAACCCCCAGGATGTTGATCGACCGGGACGGTGATGGTCATGGTATTGAATGCCAATGGACAGTGGTTAGGTTCTCTTATTGGAGATGCTCATAGCCTGGCATTTGCGTGGTGAATGTTATGTGCCACTTGTTGTCTCTTGTGAAAGATGGTGATTGTCTGGCGTATGTGTGGCGCGAATTGCCACTTGTCAACCCAAGCCCTGGATATTGCCCAGACCTTGTTGCATTTGAACACAGGCTGCTTCAGTCTCTGAGGACACATGAATGGTGCTGAACGTTGAACAATCATTGGCGAACATCCCCAGGTCGGATTTTTAAATTCCCTGATCTCCGGGATCCGGGTGTCAATGATAGGCCCGAGATTTATTGTCCATCCCTCATTGCCCAGAGTCAACCACATTGCTGCATTCACATGCAGGTCAGATCAGATAAGCACGGGCGAATTTCTTCCTCAAAGGATGCAAATTATTTTTCTTTGTGTGTGTGTTTTTAGCAGCGCCTGCAATTCAACTAGCCGTTTATTCCCCCACACACGCAGAGAATTCTACGAGAGGCTGGGATATATTTACCTGGGAGGCTGAGGGGTGACCTTATAGAGGTTTATAAAATCATGAGGGACATGGATAGGGTAAATAGGCAACGTCTTTTTCCCTGGGGTGGGGGAGTCCAGAACTAGAGGGGCATAGGTGTAGGGTGAGAGGGGAAAGATATAAAAGAGACCGAAGGGGCAACTTTTTCACCCAGAGGGTGGTACGTGTGTGGAATGAGCTGCCAGAGGAAGTGGTGGGGGCTGGTACAATTACAGCATTTAAGAGGCATTTGGATGGGTATATGAATAGGAAGGGCAAGTTGGTACCCAAGGGCCTGTGTCCGCGCTGTCCAGCTGTCCGATTGGTTTACCGAAAACGACAATTGCTGCATTCTGAAGCCGAGAATGCTCGCGTCCTCCGGAAGCATCGGCCATCTTGTTTTCGGTCAGCATTTCGCACAGGGGCACCTGCCCGGATGTTTGCTTCCCCGTGCACCCCCACCCCCCACCTCTCCACCGTCGGAAGCTGGGAACGAAGGGGAGCCTTGCGGCTGAAGCCCCCACTCCCGCACTCCCCCCAGGTCTCCGTACCTTTTGGGATTCTCCTCGTTGCCCTGGTCCAGCTTGTGTTTGATCATCTTGTACCGGCCCAGAGACAGGGCTGGCCGGGAGATCTTCATCCCAGCCAAATGCAGCCTACGAACGAGAAGGCGACAGGTCAGCACAGGGCGCTGGGAGAGAGAGAGAGAGTGAGAGACAGAGAGAGAGAGAGAGAGGGGCAGCGCAAGGGGCTTCTCAACGGAGGGAGCTGCTGGAGCGTCTCCCCTCGGGACAGAGAGCCAGGTCAGTCCTGGGGTTTCGCAACTCAGTGGGAGGAGGGAGTGGGGAAGCAGAGGGGCAGAGGACTCATCA
>NW_025164268.1:0-1617 GCF_004010195.1 Chiloscyllium plagiosum
TGTCAGACTGATCGGAAACAGTCAGGACAACTTTCCATTCTTTAAGTGGACGGGACATTGATTCTGATGTTCTCAGGACAAGAACTGATTGGAGATGTTGACGTAATTCTCGGTACTGTACATGAGCAATAAAAACCTTATATGGACACTGGGAAAAAGAAAATACTGATTTCACACAAGACACTGAGAGGTTCGAAGATAGATGTTCCCGATTGGAGCAGAGCTGGTTCCCAGTGACATGGGCGTGTCTGTCGTGGATGGGATCAGACTGTTCCCATGTCGCTATTATGAATGTCCCAGTCTTTATTTCGGAAAAGTAAAACTGATAGAGGACAGTTGTCGTTCTGGGAATGGCAGCCTGAAGTGGGAGGTCAATCACAGACTGCTTTCGAGGATCGTCCAAGATGTTAGGTTGGAAGTATCAGCTCATTCGACTGTTAACTGAAATGTTACTGGTTCAATAGCGCCAGGGCGACAGTGATTGATGTTCTTCCTGCATCTGTTTTCTGTGCAGCACCGTTTCGTTTTTCTAATGGGGTCGGGAAAATGTTTTCCAAACAGAAACATTTGGTATGACGAACGATAAAAAAACGTTTCTGCATTGCTTTAATGGTTAATGTAAAGAACTGCGGATTCTGGGAATCTGAAACAAAAACAGAAACTGCTGTCGAAACTAACCAGTTTGGCAGTGCCTGTGGGAGATTACCGAGTTCTGATGAAGTTTTGAAATATTTGTCTCTGATTCTCTCTGAATAGACGCTGTAAGATCTGCTGAGATTCTCCTGGTATTTCTATTCGTGGTTTTCACTGAATTCCTTATTCCATTTATATGGATTGTACAACCAAACCCACCACAAACCAAAATTAAGAAATAACACCTCAGCATCTCACTCCACCGCAAGGCCAAGGATAACTGCACGATACTGCACTTCTCCAGCTTCCACCCTAAATATATTAAAGAAGCTATACCGTAAGGACAAGCGCTTCACCTGCATAGAAACCGCTTAGATTAGGAATAATGCGACAGACACCTAAAGATTTTGAAGGTTATCCTCATGATGATGGGGTACATGTTGAACTGATTGATCGCCAGTTCCGGTGTGCCACAGTGAAAATCTGCTGTGAACTCGTCAGAAGACAGACAGAGGATGCGACTAATAGAGTATCTTTCATCGTCAGTACTTTCCTGGAGTTCAGCACGTTCTTCACAGGATTCAGCATGTCACCAATGATGATGATCATCTCACTAAGACCATCCCCATGACTTCAATTCTCACCTTCAAACACCCAGCAAAATTATAACATACGACAGTTTACAGTAAACTACTCAGCCTTCACATAGCATTAACCACAACACCACAGCACCATGCCTTCGCAACCTTTGCAAGACATGGACACTAACATCACCCGTTGGTACACTACCCACCACGTACACGACAGGTACTCATATGACTCAGGCAATGTTGTTTCTCACATATGCAGCAGGCAATGATACCACAAGATGCCACATGATACCCAGTAAAGGTATATTGGCGAGACCATGCAGATGGTGTGCCAATGGATGAATAGTAACGGCATAACACTTGCCAGACAGGATTATTCACACCCAGTCGGGGA
>NW_025164269.1:0-1617 GCF_004010195.1 Chiloscyllium plagiosum
GGGGTGGTAGGTATAGGACAGAAGTTAGGGGTAAATTCTTTACTCAGCGAGTCGTGAGTTCATGGAATGCCCTGCCAGTAGCAGTGGTGGAGTCTCCCACTTTATGGGCATTTAAACGGGGCATTGGATAGGCATATGGAGGATAGTGGGCTAGTGTAGGTTAGGTGGGCTTGGATCGGCGCAACATCGAGGGCCAAAGGGCCTGTACTGCGCTGTATTTTTCTATGTTCTATGTTCTTAGATAAATTGTAAGAGATAATAGATGTTGGTTTGCCTTTCCCCCACTCCGGTTGATATCTCCCCCAACTTTTTGTTTTTTTTATTACCTTACTGTTTAATATTATCTTGGGGAGTGGGGAGAGGGATTTATTTATTTGTTCTCTATTTAATGATTTTCTCCCCCCCCTTTGGGGTTGTTTTTTAAAATTATTCTATGTATGTATGTGGGTATGTATATATATGTGTGTAAATATAAGCCGGGGGGTTTAGTTAATGTTGGTGGGGGGAGGTGGTTACCTTATTTTATTTTACCTCTGTCTCTAGGAGCGGGGTTGTTTTCCCTTGTTATTTTGTATTATTATTTGTTGAGGTTGTAATTTTATAGTTATATATTGACATTACCAAATATATCCAGGTGTTGGTGTGGGTTCGGGTGGGGGTAGGGTGCTCACTGTTAACTCTAGCTTTGTATTATATCTGAATTCTCCTCATCCTATTGAGGAGCGCCTGGGTCAAGGGTGGGGCATTGGTTGGGAGAGGATACGATGGACCTTTGGAAAGGAAGTGACACCCCCTGGAAACAAGGGGGAAAATCTCCATTTAAATATGTTTTTTCTATTTTTTTTATTATTTAGAAATAGTTTTTTATTATATTGTTGTGAGTGTATCAGAGAGCCTTTATTTTTGTGAATTTTATATGCTCTATGCTCGGGATGTTCTGGATAGGGTTTCCCCTCCCGAGAGGTCTCGGATTTGCCCGGACGATTATGGTTGATCAGTCGGTTAAGTGGTGCACCTGGAATGTCAAGGGGAGTAATTCGCCAGTCAAAAGGAAGAAAATATTATCAAATCTTAAGAAAGAAAGAGTTGATATAGCTCTCCTACAGGAGACACACCTGGCAGATAAAGAACACTTGAAATTACGACAAGGTGGATTTGATCAGGCCTTTTTTCTTCTTTTAGCTCAAAAAGTAGGGGAGTTGTTATTCTTGTTCGGAAGAATTTCCCTTTCAAAATCCTAAATCAGATAAAAGACAAATCTGGACGATATATTTTGATTAAAGCCCTTATAAATGGCGAGGAATATGGGATTTTAAATTTGTACTGCCCCCCAGCACACCCTTTTAAATTTATAACGGAAGCCTTTTCAAAATTGATGGATTTTGGTGCCCGTCATACAATTAAAGGTAGGGGAGTTGTTATTCTTGTTCGGAAGAATTTCCCTTTCAAAATCCTAAATCAGATAAAAGACAAATCTGGACGATATATTTTGATCAAAGCCCTTATAAATGGCGAGGAATATGGGATTTTAAATTTGTACTGCCCTCCCCGGCACATCCTTTTAAATTTATAACGGAAGCCTTTTCAAAATTGATGGCTCTCGGTGCCCGTCATACA
>NW_025164270.1:0-1617 GCF_004010195.1 Chiloscyllium plagiosum
CTGGTCTCCAAATTTGAGGAAAGACATTCTGGTTGTTGAGGGAGTGCAGCGTAGGTTCACGAGGTCAATTCCTGGAATGGCGGGACTAACTTACACTGAAAGACTAAAGCGACTGGGCTTGTATACCGTTGAGTTTAGAAGACTGAGAGGGGATCTGATTGAGATGTATAAGATAATGAAAGGATTGGACACTATGGAAGCAGGAAACATGTTTCCGCTGATGGGTGAGTGCCGAACCAGAGGACACAGCTTAAAAATACAGGGTAGACCATTTAGGACAGAGATGAGGAGAAACCTCCTCACCCAGAGAGTGGTGGCTGTGTGGAATGCTCTCCCCCAGAGAGCAGTGGTGGCCCAGTCTCTGGATTCATTTAAGAAAGAGTTGGATAGAGCTCTCAAAGACAGTGGAATCAAGGGTTATGGAGATAAGGCAGGAACAGGATACTGATTAGGAATGATCAGCCATGATCATATTGAATGGTGGTGCAGGTTCGAAGGGCTGAATGGTCTACTCCTGCACCTATTGTCTATTGTCTATTATCTTCCCGCTTCAGAAAATAAAATGAACCAGGAGAATGAAAAGATGACTACATTTCTTTTCCTCTAATTCTTAATCCCAGTTATAAGTCAAATCTTATCTACACTGCTTTCCTTTAAATCCGCAAAAACACATCTGCTATCACATTGTAGGAGCCACACCTTGTACATTTTGTGAGTTTAAAGTCGGTAACGTAAGACTCCAATTAAATAGTCTCATATTCTGGTCTTTAAATATTCCAAAGAATGCGAGAGATTTGTCGTTGTCCACAACCATCTCCGACAATTTGTTTGTCCTATATACATTAAAATATTGTCAGGCCAGTGGGAAGGTTAATCATTCTTGTTCGATAATGGAGATTTTGTATTTTTTTCTGATGGATATTGAGTTTTTTCGACAAGTAGCCAATTAGCCATTCAATTCCATCATCCTCTTTCTGTATCAATACATCTCCGACCCCTATATCCCGAGCATCAAACACAATTTTCAAAGGGTTTCAGAATATTTGGTGTAGCTAAAGCTGGTGTGGTGATTAATCCTGCTTTAAAGTTCTCAAATGCCTCCTGGCATTGTTCTGTCCACCACAATTCTCTTTCCTTCTTTAATAAATCCATCAGTGGTGCCAATAAGCTGCTGAAGTTTGAAACAAACGTCCGATAGAATCCACTCAGTTCCAAAAATCGAAGCACATCTTTCTTCGAGATGGTCGTGGAAATTCCTCAAAGCCCTTCGTCTTTGTGTTCCATGGGGTCAACCTTCCGTGTCCAATGTAATGTCCCAAGAACGTCACCTCTAACTTCGCGAATTCTGTTTTCTTTAAGTTTATTACCAAGTTTGCTTCTTGTAATCGTTCAACATGCTCTGGCAACTGTAACATGTGAGCTTTCAATCACTCGCTAAAGATCACTACATCATACAGATAAGCTGCACCATTTGTTCATATGGCCCCAACCCTGTTTCTGAGTCTTAAATGTGGCTGGTGCATTATTCATCCATATGAAATACTCGATAAAGTTTTTTTGTCATCTCTGGTATCTTTATTAGACAGTTTAACTGACTCCACATTTTTTTTTAATTTG
>NW_025164271.1:0-1617 GCF_004010195.1 Chiloscyllium plagiosum
CTCTTTAAATCCTTCTTAGCTGATCTGTAACTCTTCATCTCCTCATCTGAACCATCTTGCCTCATCAACACATAAGCCTCCTTCTTCTTCTTAACAGGCAATGCAATTTCTGTAGTAAACCAAGGTTCCCTTACCTTATCACTTCCTCCCTGCCTGACAGGGACATACCTATCAAGGACATGCAATATCTCTTCCTTAAACCAGCTCCACAGATTCATTGTCTGCATCCCTTGCATTTTGCTACCCTATTCTATGCATCCTAATTCCTGCCTAATCGCATTATAATTGCCCTTGCTCCATTGATAACTCTTGCCCTGTTGCATGTACCTCTCCCTTTCCATTGCTAAACTAAATGTATCTGAATTATGGTCATTCTCTCCAAAGTGCTCACCTAAAACTAAATCAAACACCTGGTCTGGCTTATTACCAAGCACCAAATCCAATGTGGCCTCCTCTCTTGTTGGCCTTCGATATACTGTGTCAGGAAACCCTCCTGTACACACTGGACAAAAACTGATCCATCCAACGTACTAGAGTTATAGCATTCCCAGTCAATGTTGGGGAAGCTAAAGTCCCCCACAATGACCACCCTGGTACTTTTGCTCTTACCCAGAATAATTTTGCTAATCCTCTCTTCCACTTCCCTGGAACTCTGTGGAGGCCTATTAAAAACTCCAAGCAGTGTGACCTCTCTTCTCCTGTTTCTAACCTCAGCCCACACTACCTTACTAATAGGGTCCTCATCAAAAGTACTCTCAGCCACCGTTGTACTATTGTTGACTAACATGACTTGCATGGACCCATTGCAGTGCTTCAAACTCCATGAGGCAGCCATACTCTGTATGACAGACAGACTCAGTCTGGAACCTCCTCTGTCCTGAAGACCTTATACACTGCCTGCACTCCTCCGTTTCCCCTTTGCATGTTCCCTTTCCAACCCAACCAACATGCATCACTCCACAATTGGAGCTGTCAAGGGCAGAAGTCTGTCAAATACCCTCCCTAACCTTTTCTATCCTCCTTTAAGATTTTTAAAAAAAAATCATTCTCCTTAATCAATGTTTTGATCATCCATGAAGCACCTTAGGAAATTTGCCATTGTGCAAGATTCCATACAATACAAGTAGTTGTTGTTTTTGCCGTACATATCGGAGAAACAGGAATGATGCATTCAAAATTCTAACAAGAAAGTCACTGATAGGCGCAGTGTATAGGCCACCAAAGAATAACATCACATTGGGATGGGCAATAAACAAAGAAATAACTAATGCCTGTAAAAATGGTATGGTTATTATCATGGGTGATTTTAATTTACATGTAGATTGGTCTAACCATCTCAGTTAGGGTAGCTTTCAGGAGTTCATTAAGTGTATCTGTGATATCTTACTTGAACAGTATGAAATGGATCTACAAGGGAGCAAGCTATCCAAGATCTGGCCCTGTACAATGAGACAGGAATAATTAGTGATCTCAGAGTTAGGGATCCTCTCGGAAGAAATGATCACTGCATGGTTGAATTTAATGCATATAGAGAGTGTGAAGATAAAATCTAACACCTGGGTCCTGTGGTTGGACATGGGGGATTACAATAGAATGAGGGAGAACCTGGATAACGTA
>NW_025164272.1:0-1617 GCF_004010195.1 Chiloscyllium plagiosum
GTATAGAGAAGGTTCACTCGGACATTGCCTGGTCAGGAGGTCTCATTATGAGAAGAGATGGGATAAACCTGGATTATTTTCACTGTAAAGATGGAGGCAGAGGGATGGCCTCAACAAAATGATGAGACACACAGATTGACTGGACGGGGCGGCGTGATGGCTCAATCATTACCTCATGCCTCACTGATGCCTCACAGCGCCAGGGACACTGGTTCAATTTCAGTCCCAGGTGACTGTCTGTGTGGAGTTTGCACGTTCTCCCTGTGTCGATATGGTTTTCCTCCGGTTTCGTCTCACAATCCAAATGTGTAGGTTAGGGTGGAGTGGCTATGCTAAATTACGCCAATGCCCAGGGATTGGCAGGTTAAGTTGGATTGTCCGTGCTAAAATTGCCCCACAGTGTTCAGGAATGTGAAAGTTAGGTACATTAGTCAGGGGTAAATGTCGAGTAATAGGGGTAGGGAAATGGGTCTGTGTGGATTATTCTTTGGATGTTTGGTGTTGGGCCAGATAGTCTGTTACATAGTCAGAGGCTCCCCCACCCCCACCCCCCGCCCCACCAGGGTGTAAAAGTCAACGACAAGAGGGCACAAGTTCAAGGCGAGAGGGGTACAGTGTGCGGGAGAATTGAAAGGGAAGATTTTTCACACAGTTGGATGGTGGATGCCTGGAATGCATTGCCAATGGATGTAGTGGTAAGAGGCACCTTAGCAACACTTAAGGTGTATCTGGATAGACACATGAATGGGAGATGTATGCAGGGACAGAAACCACGCATCGGCAATAAATAGCTGGCCTAAGTTAGGATTAAGAATTGGCACAGGCTTGGGTGGGGCGGGGGTAGGGGGTAAAGTGAACTTTCAAAAAGCAGGGGATACCTGTATGCTGATGAAGGGGTGGGTGGAGGCTCAGGTGGAGCATAAACACTGACAGAGGCCAATTGGATCGACTGTGCTGGAGACTCAATGGGACAGAGACAAATGTATCTATTTCAGATCTACCTGCACTTCAGCCGCTTCTGTGGACTGTTTCCGTAGGGAAGGTGCAATCCCACCCTCCCACTTCACCCACTAAACAGGGTTCAAGATGAGACTCTCAGCAGCGGTAACAGCAGAGTTCAACCTGAATCCCTGCGCCATCTCACTTGTGAAGTTGCTGGTGTCTCCACAAGTTGTACGACTGGGTGAAGCCACACGAGACAGGTGAACGGCCGCTCCTTGGTGTGGATGCGCTGGTGTTTGCGCAGGGTGAAGGAATCACAGAAGATATTGCTCCACACGGGACAGCTGAACGGCTTCTCCCCAGTGTGGACGTGGAAGCTGAGCAGCAGGTGATACGACTGGGTGTAGCCCTCCACGGAGCAGGAAAACGGTTTCTCCCTGGTGTGCATCCGCTGGTGCGGCAGCAGGTGGTGTGACTGAGTGAAGCCCTGTCCACACACGGGACAGATGAACGGGTTCTTGCTGGTGTGGATCCACTGGTGGACCAGGTGGTGGTGTAACTGAGTGCAGATGAACAGCCACTGCCCGGTGTGCAAACGCCAATAATCTCCAGCGCAAATGGCGAAGGGAAACCATTCCCACTCTCCCCACATTTCCACGGTTTCTCCATGGTGCA
>NW_025164273.1:0-1617 GCF_004010195.1 Chiloscyllium plagiosum
CACACACTTTGGGACTCACACACACACACACACTGGGACACTGTGATTCTCACACACTCTGGGACTCTCACACACACACTCTGGGGCTCACACAAACACACACTCTGGGACTAACATACACACTCTCTGGGTCACTGTGATTCTCACACTCTCTGGCACTCTCACACACAATCTGTGACACTGTGGATCTCACACACTCTGGGACTTACACACACTCTCTGGGAGTCACACACACACACACACACACACACTCTGGGACACTGATTCTCACACACTCTGGGACTCTTACACACACACACACTCTGGGACACTGTGATTTTCACTCACTCGGGGACCCTCACACACACACATTCTGGGACACGGATTCACATACACTCTGGGACTCTCTCACACACACACTGGGACACTGGTTCTCACACACGCTCTGGGACTCACACACATACTCTGGGACTCACACGCACACACACACACACTCTGGGACTTACACACACACGCACACTCTGGGACACTGATTCTCACACCTTCTGGGACTCACACACACATACACTCTCTGGGACGCACTCTCTCTCTCACACACATACACACACACACACACGCTGGGACTCACACACACACACAAACACACACGCTGGTACTCTCATTCTCACATACACACTGGGGCACAGATTCTCACGCACAGTCTCGGACTCACACAAACACAATCTGGGACTCACACACGCACATACACACACTCTGGGACTCGGACTCTCACACACACACACTCTGGGACACTGATTCTCACACACTCTGGAACTCACACACACACACACACTCTGGGACTCTCTCTCACACACGCTGGGACTCTCACACACACACTCTGGGACTGACACACACACACGCTGAGACGCAGACACACACACACACTGTGACACTGATTATCACACACTCTGGGACTCTCACACACACACTCTGGGACTCACACACATTCCGGGACACAGATTCTCATACAATCTGGGACTCACACACACACACACAATCTGGGACTCACACACACTCTGAGACTCTCGCTCTCACACACACACACACACACACAATCTGGGACTCACACACACTCTGAGACTCTCTCTCTCTCACACACACAATCTGGGACTCTCACACACACACAATCTGGGACTCTCACACACACTCTGGGACTCACACACACACACACACACAATCTGGGACTTACACACACACGCACACTCTGGGACACTGATTCTCACACATTCTGGGACTCACACACACATACACTCTCTGGGACTCACTCTCTCTCTCACATACACACACACACACACACGCTGGGACTCTCATTCTCACATACACACTGGGGCACTGATTCTCACACACACTCTGGGACTCTCACAAACACAATCTGGGACTCGGACTCACACACACACACTCTGAGGACACTGATTCTCTCACACTCTGCGACTCACACACACACACACACACACACTGGGACACTCTCTCACACACGCTGGGACTCACACACACACTCACTGTGGGACACTGATTCCGAAAAACTCTGAGACTCAAACACACACACACACACTGAGACTCACACACACACTCTGAGACTCACGCACACACACGCTGGGA
>NW_025164274.1:0-1617 GCF_004010195.1 Chiloscyllium plagiosum
AGTTTAATGTTAAAGTGGAAGGAATAAAAGGGACACTGGGGGGTCACTTCTTTACCCAGAGATGGCACGTGGTTGAGCTGCCAGCAGATGGGGCTGAGGGGGTACATTAACAATATTTCAAAAGCATTTGGATAAATATGTGGATAGGAAAGGACTGGAAGGATATGGGCCAACTGCAGGGAAATGGGGTGAGCGTGGGTGGACATTTACAAAGTAGAGTTGAACCCCTCTGTTAATTAAAGCCAAACACCCAGGAAAGCTCGTAATCTTTTAAAATATGAGCAACACAGATCTCCTACATTCCACGACTTAAACAAAAAATAACAAGTTAATTTCTTATCTTTAATAGTGAATACTAAACAACAACTATTCTTAAATACACGCCCCTCTTTTCTTAGCTACTTAATATCTGACTCCGTCTCTGTAAAATATGCTGTTCCAACAGCCCACATAATAAACATTACAATCTCAAGACCACACAGAATCCATCTTCCCCACTGTGTTCACTCTTCCAGCTGCTGATCTCCCTGTGTCATGTTTTTTTAATATATTGCAAATAGCTTTTAAATGGACATGTATATTTGATAGAAAGTGTTTGAAATGGCCAGTTAACACTCCTGCTCTACAGCAGTTACACTGCTGTTGGATGGCAGTGGCTCTCCCTCTAGTGTTCAAAATACTCCCCATGATACAATAATTCTCATAATTTGATTGCTTTCCAGGTGTCCAAACAATAATATTCAAATTCCGTTGGCTTTTGGTATCCTGAGCGTTATTTAAACTCTTTGGTTTTATTTGAATTGTAGTCAATACAGAAACCAAAACTCAGGTATCCATTTCCCAGCTAATAGTGACATGTGGAACAGAGTGACCTTTAGCTGGCATCTGTGGCTGTACTTTCTATTCAGCCAAACCCGTTCTGTCTGAAAGTGACCGGACATGCTTTCGGCTTCATAAGACCTCCACGCTTCAGAAAAAAAAACATGAACCAGCAGAATGAAAAACTGGTTTCATTTGTTTTCCTATAATTCTTAATCCCATTATTATGAATTCCAAAAGTATTAATCTCAGCCATACCATGCATATTAATTCTGCAAACATACATGACACTGCAATAAGTCAAATCTTATCGAAACGTTTTCCTTTAAATCTGGGATAATACATCTGCTATCACATTTTAGGACCCACTGCATGTACGTTTTGTAATGTTAAAGTCGGTAACATAAGACTCCAATGAAATAGTCTCATATTCTGTTCTTTAAACATTAAAAAAAATGCGAGAGGTTCGTCGTTGTCCACAACCATCTCTGACAATTTGTTTGTCATATAAACATCAAAATATTGAGGTAAAAACAATGACTGCAGATGCTGGAAACCAGATTCTGGATCAGTGGTGCTGGAAGAGCACACCAGTTCAGGCAGCATCCGAGACAGGCAAAATCCTCGGACTGCCTGTATTGCTGTCCTCTTCCAGCACCACTAATCCAAACATCAAAATATTGTCAGTCCCGTGCGAAACGTAATCATTCTTTTACAATAAGGGAGATTTTGTATTTTTCTTCTGGTGGGTATTGTTTTTTTTCAACAAGTAGCTAATTGGCCATTCAATGCCAACAT
>NW_025164275.1:0-1617 GCF_004010195.1 Chiloscyllium plagiosum
AGTGTGAAATGTGTCCAAATTTGCTGATAATACGCACGCGTGGGAGAGCATGTTATGATGAGATCGTGGCAATATGAATAGGCATATAGATAGATTGGGCAAAAACTTGTCAGATGCAGTTACATGTCCGGATTATGAGGTCATGCACGTTGCTCGGAAGATTCAAAAGATAGAGTACCATTAAAATCGAGAGAAAGTAGAAGAAACGTGCGACACAGTGGAGTCTTATACACGCCACAAACAAAGTTTAGTATCATATTATTTCCATGACAAAAAGGATGGCTCCCTTTACGATTGCTAACAATGAAAGTGATGATTTCCCAGGAAAGAAAAAAATAATTGAAACTAATAGCCGAATCGAAAATTTAGAAAAGACTTGGATCGTTCCAATGGACGACGTTAATGTTTATGGTTCTCTAACATTTGTTTACAATGGGGCTGGGTGTGGGAATTAGGGGAGCTGCAGAGTGGAAGTCAGATAACCCATGATTACTGTCATCCTTCATCTGTCTTCGTCATTTTGTACGTTTTATTTCGCATTTTGCTTCCTATGAGTGCCCTTGTAAACTATACCCGCTGGTGACTTATTTCCCTGGTTGTTCTTCATCACGACCCGAAAGAAATCAACATTCGTTTATCCTGAATCTCGGTAATCTCTGATCACATGTCACCAGCACCTCGACATTTTCCACGTCGGTCTGCCTTCTTGAAATATTAATTGATCCGTCACCGTGTTACTGTTGCACAAATCAAGAACAAATCAAAAAGCACCAATAGCATCTAGGATGTAAACGCAGATAACTGCAGCCGCTCCCCAGACTACTGCAAACTGTGCGATCACAGAAGCACACATTGTACAGCCAGGAAACTCGAAACAACAGAAACACTCTTTTGGGCTGCGGACCTGGTTGTGTTTCTCAAACATCAAACGAATTTTACATTGGTAATGTCAACAGTTCCCTCACACAAGGAACTAACTAATGCTGCAGACGGAGGATAAAGTGTGGACTGTAGATACTGGAGATCAGAGTCAAGGGTGCGGTGCTGGAAAACACAGCAGATCAGGCAGCATCTGAGGAGTAGCAGAATCGACGTTTTGGCCGAATATCTGATGAAGTATTCATGTCAGAAACATCCGTTCTCCTGCTTCTTGGATGCTGCCTAACCTGCTGTACTTTTCCAGCAACACGTTCTCCATTGTGGGCGGCACGGTGGCACAGTGGTTAGCACTGCTGCCTCACAGCGCCTGAGACCCGGGTTCAATTCCCGCCTCAGGCGACTGACTGTGTGGAGTTTGCACGTTCTCCCCGTGTCTGCGTGGGTTTCCTCCGGGTGCTCCGGTTTCCTCCCACAGTCCAAAGATGTGCAGGGTCAGGTGAATTGGCCATACTAAATTGCCCGTAGTGATAGGTAAGGGATAAATAGAGGGGTATGGGTGGGTTTTGCTTCGGCGGGTCGGTGTGGACTTGTTGGGCCGAAGGGCCTGTTTCCACACTGTAATCTAATCTAAAAAAAAAATGCTGCAGACTGTCACACATTGCGAGATTCCAGCCACGGAATCAGCGACACTCAGTGTCATGAGTTAACCTACTGGGGACACCTGGCAGTTGTGTTTCA
>NW_025164276.1:0-1617 GCF_004010195.1 Chiloscyllium plagiosum
CAGGAAGCCAGGGAGGAGATTGCCTAGCCTTTGGCTTTGATCTTTATGTTGTCATTGTCTGCAGGAATAGTGCCAGAAGATGGAAGATAGCACATGTTGTTCCCTTGTTCAAGAAGGGAAGTAGAGACAATCCTGGTAGTTATAGAGCAGTGAGCCATACTTAGGTTGCGGGTAAAGTGTTGGAAAGGGTTATAAGATATAGAATTTATAATCATCTAGAAAGGAATAAGTTGATTAGGGATAGTCAACACGGTTTTGTGAAGGGGAGATTGTGCCTCACAAACCTTATTGAGTTCTTTGAGAAGGTGACCAAACAGGTGGATAAAGTTAAAGTGGTCGATGTGGTGCATATGGATTTCAGTAAAGCGTTTGATAAGGTTCCCCACTGTAGGCTATTGCACAAAATACAGAGGCATGGAATTGAGGGTGATTTAGCGGTTTGGATCAGAAATTGGCAAGCTGAAAGAAGACAGAAGGTGGTGGTTGATGGGAAATATTCATCCTGGAGTTCAGTTACTAATGGTCTACTGCAAGGATCTGTTTTGGGTCCACTGCTGTTTGTCATTTTTATAAACAGCATGGATGAGGGCAGAAAAGGTTGGGTTAGTAAATTTGTAGGTAACACTAAGGTCAGGAGAGTTGTGGATAGTGACGAAGGATGTTGTAGGTTACAGAGAGACATTGATAAGCTGCAGAGCTGGGCTGAAAGGTTGTAAATGAAGTTTAATGCGGAAAAGTATAAGGTGATTCACTATGGAAGAAGTAACAGGAATGTAGATTACTGGGCTCATGATAAGATTCTTGGAAGTGCAGATGTGCAGAGGGATCTCGGTTCCAGCTTCATAGATCCTTGAAACTTGCCACCCACATTGGGTTGTGAAGAAGGCGTATGGTGTGTTAGCTTTTATTGGTGGAGTGATTGAGTTTTGGAACAATGAGGTCACGCTGCAGCTGGACAAAACTCTGGTCCGGCTGCACTTGGAGTATTGTGCACAGTTGTGGTCACCGCATTATAGGAAGAATGTGGAAGCTTTGGAAAGGGTTCAGAGGAGATTTACTAGGATGTTGCCTGGTATGGAGGGAAGCTCTGATGAGGAAAAGCTGAGGGACTTGAGGCTGTTTTCGTCAGAGTGAAGAAGGTTGGGAGGTGATTTAATTGAGACATATAAGATAATCAGAGGGTTAGGTAGGGTGGAGAGTGAGAGCCTTTTTCCTCAGATGGTGATGGCTAGCATGAGGGGTGATAGATATAGGACTGATATCAGAGGTAGTTTCTTTCGTCATAGAGTAATAGGGGCATGGAACACACTGCCTGCAACAGTAGTAGACTTGCCAACTTTAAGGGCATTTAAATGGTCATATGGACGAGAATGGAATAATGTAGGTTAGATAGGCTACAGATTGGTTTCACAGGTTGGTGCAACATCGATGGCCTGTGATGTACTGTGTGATAATGTTCTCTATTCTATGTTCTAACCCCATTTTGCAGCACTTGGCCCATAGTCTGTACAGTTTGGCATCACAGGTGCACTTGAAATACTTCTTTAATATTATGAAGGTTTTTGCCTTGTGACTCCAAACCCGCAGTAATATAATTGACACTCAACTGCCCCCTGA
>NW_025164277.1:0-1617 GCF_004010195.1 Chiloscyllium plagiosum
GAATCCAAAAGTGATTGTATAAATATATTAAGAGTGAAAGAGTAACTCGAGACAAAATAGTGTCCCTTAAAGATCAATGCGACAATTGGTGTGTGGAACCGCAGGATATGGCTAAGACCTTAAACACATTTTTTACTCCAGAACTTATTGTGGACAAAGACTGGGGAACTCAAGGAATAGGAGTAATACGTTAGACCACAATTGGAGTTCTCTGCAATTCCAGTATCCCCGCTATAGGAAGGATGTTGTGAAAGTTGGAAGTGTTCAGAAAAGATTAACAAGATGTTGCCAGGATTGTTGCTGAATAAGCTGGGGTTATTTTCCCTGGAGCATCGGAGACTGAGTGGTGATCTGACAGAGGTTTATATAAACATGAGGGGTATGGATTGGGTAAACAGTCAAGGTCTTTTCCTTGGGGTTCGAGAGTCCAAACCTAGAGGGCATAGGTTTACGGTTGAAGGGACAGCTTTTTTATGCACACGGTGATGTGTGTATGGAATGAGCTGAGAGAGAAAGTAGCAGATACTGATACTATGACAACATTTAAAAGGTATCTGGATGGGTATATGAATAATAAGGGTGTAGAGGTACTTGGGCCAAATGCTGGTAAATGGGATGGATTTATTTAGATCTTCTGGTCAGCATAGATGAGTTGGACCAATGGGTCTGTTTTCATGCTGCCCATCTCTATGACTTAAAAAGAGTGCATGTTATAGAAGAGGTGGTGCTGGAGATTTTACAACACAAAGGAATGGAAAGCTCCAGGACCTGATTAAGTGCATCACAGGACATTGTGCGACGCGAGGGAAGAAATTGTGGAGCCGCGAGCAAAGATATTTGTACCATTGACAGCCATGTGTGATATGCTGGACAGGCTGGAGGGTGGCATAGTGGGCAGTGAAGGAGGGTTTTTGAGATTACAAAGGGATCTTGATGAAATGGGTGAATGGGCTGAAAAACTGTAGATGGTACTCAATCTGACAAAATGCGAGGTAGTGCACTTGGTATAACAAACAAGGGTAGAGTTTATACAATTAATGTTCGGTCCTCGGTTAGTGTTTCAGAGCGGAGGGACCTCCGGGTTCAGGTACATAAATCTTGAAGCTTGCATCACAGGATGGATAAGACAGTGCTTTGCATGCATGATTATTACTCAGTCCATTGAGTGGAGGATTTGGGACGTCATGTTGAGATTGTGCAGACATTTTTGAGGCCTCTTCTGCCCTACTCTGTCGAGTTCTGGTCGCACAGTTATAGGGAGGATATTATTAAGCTGCAGGGTGTTCAGCAGAGATTTACCAGGACATTGTTGGATATGGAAGGCTTGAGTTCTGAAAAATAGCTGGATAGGCTGAGTCTTTTTTCACTGAAGCCTGGAGTTTTAGATATGATATGATAAGAGTTTATTATAAAAAAAATGAGATATAGATCTATTGAATGGTAGTTGTCTTTTCCGTAGGATGGGGGAGTCTCAAGAGGAGGGACCACATTTTTAAGGTTTGAAGAGAGAGATGTTCAAAAAAAAAGACATGGGGGCAAATTGTTACCCAGAGGGTGTTTTGATTGTGGCATGAACTTCCTGATGAAGGGTGGATGTGGTTACAATTACAACGTTTA
>NW_025164278.1:0-1617 GCF_004010195.1 Chiloscyllium plagiosum
TCCTCTCTTGCCTCCCTCATCAACCTGGTATAGGTCCCATCTGGTCCTGGGGATTTGTTCACCTTTAGCCTACCCACATCAACAAATGGCGGACTAGGCTTGAGGGGCTGAATGGCCTACTCTTACTTCTAGTGTTTATGTTCTTGTGGCTGTACCTTCTCAGGGGAATTCGTAATCTTCAAGCATCCTCAAAATGCTGCCTTCTTTTGGAGTGTGTGTGCAAGGTCCCAATGAAGGGAGAGGAGTGCTGCAGTGAAATGGGCTGTGATCCCTGCAAAACTATGTTTAATCTTCACCCGCGATATATGGACACTTACAAAACTTTCAGCTAAAAACCCTGGGTCCAACTTTACATGAGGTTTGACTCTTACAATGATGTTTGACAACTATTTATATTCGTGGGGGTGATAGGGTCTCAGAGAAGCAAATCAAGCTTCATATTTGTTTTCTTTACCAGGAGGTCATGCAGGGATGACACGCATGTGACAGTGTGTTTCTGCCTTACCGCTTTGCCAAGTATTCAGTTGCAAGGAAGACTCTGCTAGAATTCTACTCCCTCACGTGAGCCAACAAGGGAATGCTTCTAAGGTGCACTTCAATTGTCAATGATTTCCCATCAAACTCAATCCATTAGCGGAGTCTACGCTGCGCATAGCTCTACTTTTTGACCTGTTAACTCATGAAACCTCAGGAGAAAATGGAAGTTCTCCACCCTGACGGAGAAATCCTGCCCTTCAGTACCTCGCCCCCATCTGCAAACAAAAACCACAAAGCAACTAGATTACAACTTGACAAGCAACTTTCAGCGGACACCTTGTTATGGGTCCTTGTTGCCTTTTTTTCAAAAAGCATTGCATTAAGGATTGAGGAAGGGGGGAGGGAGAGGGAAATTAACAATGATTAAAAAAAGTACTTTAAACCAATGAGGGCAGTCAAAGATAGAGGCTGATTATTCTCATCAGTCTAGTGCCATCCATTACAGGAAAAGGTTTGTGGATTTCTTTAGCTCTGATTTTTCCACCCTGTTGTCCAGTCTTCCCATTATGTTCCAAAGGGGATCTAGCAGACAGATAAAAGAAGTGCCACGTAATAAAGGGACAAGGAGGGAACAAACCTCCCTTCTTATCCATCTTCCTCCTTCATGATGTCTGCCTTTTTTTTAAGCATAGCACTGAGTCACCATGCCACCATTCCACGTTAATCGGAAAGTTCCCAGGAGGAAAAAAAAGGCAAAGAACATGGAATAGAAATAAAGGGCACAACTGAGAACTGAGAGAACACAGCAAGCCAGGCAGCATCAGGACGTGGAAAAGTCAACATTTCGAGTATAACCCTTCTTCAGGACTCCCCAGCTTGCTGTGTTCCTCCAGCCACCTGCTCGTTTACTTTGGATTGCCGGAATCCTGGGGGACAGGATGTGTTTGTATTTGGAAAGGCAAGGACTGATTAGGGATAGTCAACATGGCTTTGTGAGTGGGAAATCATGTCACACAAACTTGATTGAGTTTCTTGAAGAAGTAACAAAGAGGATTGATGAGGGCAGAGAGGTAGATGTGACCTATATGGACGTCAGTAACGCGTTCAACAAGGCTCCTCATGGGAGACTGATTAGCAAGG
>NW_025164279.1:0-1617 GCF_004010195.1 Chiloscyllium plagiosum
GCAGTTCCCTCATAATAGGTGTTATCTACATCACTGTGTAAATTACCCAAAGTAACAAAAGCAAGAGACTGGAATTCTTAATTCCTCTTCTGTGAGTAATATCTGGAGAACAGGAAGGAAATCAAGGTTTGTTTGTGATATTCATAAATGATGATGGTGAGAATGTGGAAGATGGACGGCAGTGGAATGGCAACTAATGATGGGGATGACACAAAGATTAAATGGGTGGTTCACAGTGAGGAGGAAATGGTTAGCCTAAGGACGATGTTAACGGATGATTTCTATACCGAGATTAATGGTCGATGAAGTTTAACACTGATAAATGTGAGATAATGCACATCTGAATTCACAAGACAAGTGTGTACTCAAACTGTGAAGGGCGAGGGCTACATTTGCTCCTTTTTTCTTTGCAGCAGGGAAGGTTGAGGAGGAAACCTGGTACAGGTATACAAGAGCATAAGGGAAATGGAGAGGATGAATAGACGGCAGCTGTTTACCTTACTCGAACGGTCAAAAGAAAAGATATGCATACTTAAATAAAAGGCAGGGGATTGAGAGAGGATTTGTGAGTCAGTTTTGAACTGAGAGGGTAGCACAGATATGGAAGATAAAATTCCTACAGTGTGGAAATAGGCTCTTCGGCCCAACAAATCCACACTGACCCTCCAAAGAATAACCCACACAAACACGTTCCTCCTATATTTACCCCTGACTAATGCACCTAACCTACACATCCCTGCACACTATGGGGAATTCAGTATGGCCAATTCACCTAACCTGCACATCTTTGGATTGTGGGAAGAAACCGGAGTACCTAGCAGAAACCACGCAGACACGGCGAGAATGTGCAAAATCCATACAGGCAGTCAGCCGAGGCTGGAATCAATCCTGAGACCCCGCGCTCTCAGGCAGGAGTTCTAACCACTGAGCCACCGTTCTGCCCCTGGCGACATGTGGCTGGTGTGCAGTCCCTCGGCGGGTGATTGAGCAGATAATCTCACAAACATTTTAAAAAGCCTTTGGATATGCAATTGGTGGTGCAGGCTCGCATTTTCATTCAATGATTCTATGTGGAGGCAGCTATGAACACTGATATATTCTGAAGCAATAGCTAATGGCAGTTCCTGGTTTGTTCCATTGTCTGTGTCAGAAAGTGAGCCTCCAGAGAAGTGCTGGTGTTATCTCCCACTTTCTACTGAAGTGTTTCGATTTCCTCGCGTTGGTAATGCAATTTTCTGTGTCGATTATGTCATTTCCGGCCCTTTTTCTCAGAGGGTGGTAGATGGAGTCAACATTGATGCGTTTGTTGATGGAGTTCCGGTTAGAATGCCATACTTCTAGGAATTCTTGTGCTTGTCTCTGTTTGGCCTATCATAGACTGGATATGCAGACCTAGTAAAAGTGGCGTACTTCCTCATCAGTACGCAAGAAATTAGTGTTGGGGTCATGTATTTTTGTGGCTAACTGATGTTCATATATCCTGGAGACTAGATTTCTGCTTGTTTTTCCAGTGTAGTGTTTGTTACAGTTCTTGCAAGGCTTATTGTTCCTGGAGCAGAACAGACAAAGATATGAATTTATTGCGGTGCTTAAAAGTATGAATAAACTGTTAGAGTG
>NW_025164280.1:0-1617 GCF_004010195.1 Chiloscyllium plagiosum
CCACTCCTCGTGTTTCAGCAGCACAATTTCTTCTTCTCTCGCAGCTCTACAGATTAAACACACAGCTTATTCACTCTATCTTCATGTTACCATCACTGGTCTGTGGTAAGGGAATCATTCCTTACAAAGGACATCAAATCTGTACAGAGTACCCCAAGTGCTCTCTCAGCAAGGCTACACACAGCAGGAAGATGGCTTTACTTATGTACCCGAATCATCTTACAATGAAGGACAGCATACCATTCTCTGCACCCATTACTTACACCGGGTTTGATTTGGAGCAGTCAGCATAGACTTGTGAGTGGGATATCATGCTTCCCAAATTTGTTATAGTTCTTTGATGAAGTTACCAGGACGTTTAATGAGGGCAGAGTGATAGACGTAGTCGCTATGGATTTCAGTAAGGCCTTTAATAAGGTTCCACTTAGCAGGCTGCTCAGGAAGGTTACATCTCGTAGAATGCGGAGGGATCTGGCCAATTGGACACACAGTTGGCTTGCTGGTAGGAAGCAGAAGGTTGAGTGGAAGGATGCTTGTCAGACCGGAGGCTGGGTTCATTGCTGTTTGTTATCGATGATTAGGTTGAGAATGTACAAGGTATGATTAGTAAGTTTGCAGATGACACTAAAGTAAGTGGGAGCATGGTCAGTGAGGAAGTTTATCAGAAATTGCAGCAGGACCTTAATCAGGTGGGAAATGGGCCGGGAAATGGCAATTGGAATTTAATATAGAAACGTGAGGTCTTGCATTTTGGAAACTCAAATCAAGATAGGAGTTTCATGGTGAATTGGAGGGTCTTAAGGGGTGCAGTGGGCAGAGGGACCTTGGTGTTCAGGTGCACGGTTCTCAAAGAGTGGAGTCAGAGGTAGACAAGGCAGTGAAGAAGGCTTTTGACACATTGGCCTTCATCAGGCAGGTTATTGAGTATAGAAGTTGGGACCTTATGTTGCAGTTACACAGGGCTTTGGTAAGGCCGCACTTAGAGTATTGTGTTCAGTTTTGTCACCTTGTTATGGGGAGGATGTCATGAAATTAGAAAGAGTGCAGAAGAAATTTACAAAGATGTTGCCAGGACCCAATGGTCTGAGTTATAGGGAGAGGTTGGACAAGCCAGGACCTTTTCTTTAGCATGTAAGAGACTGAGGGAGTCCATAAAGAGCTGTATAAAATCACTAGGGTTATGGATAGGGTTAATGCTCTCAGTCTTTTTCCAAGGTGTAGAGAATCGAGGATTAGAGGGGATCAGTTTAAGGTTAAAGGGGAAGAACATAGAACATAGAAGAATACAGCACAGTACAGGCCCTTTGGCCCTCGATGTTGCGCCGATCCAAGCCCACCTAACCTATACTAACCCTCTATCCTCCATATACCTATCCAATGCCCGCTTAAATGCCCATAAAGAGGGAGAGTCCACCACTGCTGCTGGCAGGGCATTCCATGAACTTACGACTCGCTGAGTGAAGAACCTACCCCTAACTTCAGTCCTATATCTACCCCCACCCTTAATTTAAAGCTATGCCCCCTTGTAATACCCGACTCCATACGCGGGAAAAGGTTCACACTGTCAACCCTATCTAACCCCCATTCATCTTGTACACCTCAATCAAGTCACCCCTA
>NW_025164281.1:0-1617 GCF_004010195.1 Chiloscyllium plagiosum
CCAGCACTTCCTCCTCTGTAATATGGCCATTTTTCAAGGTGTCACCATCTATTTCCACAGTAAATACTGATGCAAAATACTCATTTAGTATCTCCCCCATTTTCTCCGGCTCCACATAAAGGCTGCCTTGCCGAGGGGCCCTATTCTCTCCCTAGTTACCCTTTTGACCTTTATGTACTAGTAAAAACCCTTTGGATTCTCCTTCATTCTATTTGCCAAAGCTATCTCATGTCCCCTTTTTGCCCTCTCGATTTCCCTCTTAAGTATACTCCTACTGCCTTTATAGTCTTCTGAGGATTCACTCGATCTATCCTGTCTATACCTTACATATGCTTCCTTCTTTTTCTTAACCAAACCCTCAATTTCTTTAGTCATCCAGCATTCCCTATACCTACCAGCCTTTTGTTTCACCCGAACAGGAATATACTTTCTCTGGATTCTCGTTATCTCATTTCTAAAGGCTTCCCACTTTTCAGCTGTCCCTTTACCTGTGAACATCTGCTCTGAATCAGCTTTTGAAAGTTCTTGCCTAATACCGGTAAAATTGGCCTTTCTCCAGTTTAGAACTTCAACTTTTAGATCTGGTCTATCCTTTTCCACTACTATTTTAAATCTAATGGAATTATGGTAATTGGCCCCAAAGTGCTCCCCCACTGACACCTCAGTCACCTGCCCTGCCTTATTTCCCAAGAGTAGGTCACGTTTCGCACCTTCTCTAGTAGGTACATCCACATATTGAATCAGAAAATTTTCTTGTAATCATTTAACAAACTCCTCTCTCCATCTAAACCCTTAACACTATGGCAGTCCCAGTCTATGTTTGGAAAGTTAAAATCCCTTACCATTACCACCCTATTATTCTTACAGATAGCTGAGATCTCATTACAAGTTTGTTTCTCAATCCCCTCTGACTATTGGGGGGGGTCTATAATACAATCCCAATAAGGTGATCATTCCTTTCTTATTTCTCAGTTCCACCCAAATAACGTCCTTGGATGTATTTCCAGGAATATACTCCCTCAGCACAGCTGTAATGCTATCCCTTATCAAAAACGCCACTCCCCCTCCTCTCTTGCCTCCCTTTCTATCCTTCCTGTAGCATTTGCATCCTGAAACATTAAGCTGCCAGTCCTTCCCATCCCTGAGCCATGTTTCTGTAATTGCCATGATACCCCAGTCCCATGTTCCTAACCATGCCGAGTTCATCTGCCTGCCCAGTTAGGCCCCTTGCATTAATATAAATGCATTTTAATTTATTAGTGCTACCTTGTCCCTGCTTGCCCTGACTGTTTGACTCACTTCTGTTCTAAACTGTACCAGTCTCAGATTGATCTCTTTCCTCACTATCTCCCTGGGTTCCACCCCCCCACCTTACTAATTTAAATCCTCCTGAGCAGCTCTAGCAAATCTCCCTGCCAGTACATTAGTCCCCTTCCAATTTAGGTGCTATCCGTCTTTCTTGTACAGATCATTTCTACCCCAAAAGAGAGATTCCAATGATCCAAAAATGTGCATCCTTCTCCCAAACACCAGCTCCTCAGCCATGCATGCATCTGCTCTGTCCTCCTATACTCGTAGCACCGCGAGTATTCTAGATATTACTACTCTCGTGGACCT
>NW_025164282.1:0-1617 GCF_004010195.1 Chiloscyllium plagiosum
CATGGGCAATTGTTCTCTCTCTCTCTCTCTCTCCAGGGCCCAGAATGAAGATGAAGAAGGTAAAGCCATACTGTATCTCTGAGTGTTTGCTTTGACTGATACAGAGATAAGACAGACCTCTTTGGGCAGCAGGAGAAAGCAGCAGCCTCCAATGAGAGCAACCATTCAAAGAATTCCTAAACAGTGATAAAATTATTGAGAGTGACATGTTTGAGGAAATCTCCTAAATCCCCAAAGATAATCTTAAGACTCCCACCTGGTGTGGCAGAAGTTGAAACTGTCATTTGACATAAAGAATGGAAAAGCTGCAGCAGTTGATGGAACTCCAGTGGAGATATTCAAACTTGGAGGAGCAGGGTTTATCCATCATTCCCAAAAACTATTCCCAAACATCCAGGACAAAGAAGAAATCTCTGTCGTCCTCGAGGATGCTGACATTGCCATTATCAAGAAAGAGACAAACAGGACTGCATGAATTACTGAGGAACCTCCCCACTCTCCATGACACGGAAGGTCATCACCTGATTCCTCGTAGGGCACCTTCTCCCAGTATCTAAAGAAATCCTTCCTAAAAGTCCATAATTCTTCCACTGACGTGATTTTCATTGCCCAGCAACTCCAAGAGAAATGCTAGGAACAACAACAATCACTATACACTGTCTGTATCAACCTTAGTCAATAGGGAAGTGCTGTGGAAGGCCCTGTCAAAGGCCAGCTGTCCAGAAAAATTAATCAGCTCCTCAGTGATGGTCCTCATCGACAGTCATATCACAGAATCCTTCAAGCTTAAGACAGGGGTTAAGCAGGGATGTGTCACTGCCTACCCCTTTCTTCTTCTTCTTCATTGTCACCATTCATCATCTTGTCACAAACAAGTCTTCCACTAGTGTTAATATAGTTTACAAGATGGATGGAAAACTTCTCAACCTCAACTGATTGAAATCCAAGAAGAAAATAACATTGACCTCACTTGCAGTTCTTCAGTTATACAGATGATAACGTTACTTCCACTCTCTCGGAAGGGAATTTTCAAGCCTCACTTAATGCCTCTGCAGAAACATACCAAAGAATTGGTTTCAACCTCAAGAAGATTCAAATCCTTTGCCAACCTGCCCCAGCTAAGTTTTGGTCCACTTGTCCATTAAGATCAACGGAGAAACGCTCACAAACGTTAAACATTTCTCTATTCAGGAAGCTACCTTTCATCTAAGGCTGATATCAAATGTGGAGATTCAGCATCACATCCAATCTGTAAGTGCCACCTTCAAACATCTAAGGATGAGAGCATTCGATGACCATGATGTCAAGACTCTTGTGTATAAGACAATCGTCCTTCCGACCCTTCTGTAAGACTTCAAAATCTGGAGTACAGACTGTAGTGACATGGAATTTCCGAGATGGACTATCACACCCATTAGTAACTAATTATTATGACTCACAAATCATTAGAAGACCTGGGAAGACTCTGGGAAGTCCTAATTCCTCATATCACCTCCCCAAGTACTAGCAGCTCTCTCTACTACCCGTATGTCCTGACTGAAGTCTTGAATCTGTGCTCATTGGCTCCCATGAGTGAAAGCGACGGAGTATGGAGTTAAATGGAAAGATAAGCGGCAG
>NW_025164283.1:0-1617 GCF_004010195.1 Chiloscyllium plagiosum
AATGGCAATTTCAGTCGCCAAACGTTTCCTGGGTGTGCGTGCAGTGACTTTGGAAATTTTACGAAAAGTGAATAAGACCAAGTTGAAAGAATTAGCTGAAAAGCTGGAATTGGAACTGACTGCTTCTGTAAGGAAAGTAGAGATAATTACAGCAGTAGCTCGTCAATTAAACTTACTGGAGAAACCATCAGAATCAGAGATGGCAAGAATTCAGTTGCAAATGAAACATCTTGACTTAGCGTCGAGAGGTAAGGAAAGGGCAGCCAAAATGAAACATTTGACTTTCGATAAAATTCTGAAGGTAGCGGGGGCTGGGGGGTGGAAGAGAGCAGGAGAACAGAGAGTAAAATATTTGGTAAAAGAGAGAGCAACAGGGGAGAGAGAAAGAGACAGCTTTTGAATAGCAAAAACTGACACTTAAAAAGGAAAGTCAGTGTAAAAGGCTGCAGATAACGGCTGAGGGTGCGCTTAGTAAGGAAGAGAGTGAGGATGAGCAAGCCTAGTGAGAATTTGTTTGTGTATGTTCAAGCGTTGCCTCAATTTGATGAGAAGAATGTGATGCCCTTTGCACCTCATTTGAAAAGTTGGCTAAACAAATGCAGTGGCCAGGGGCATTGCGGGTTTTGTTGATCCAAACCAAATGTGTAGGTAGGACTGGTGAGGTACTCACATCCCTATCAGAGGAGGTAACTGGGGAGTACGAGGAGGTTAAAAAAAACATTTTGTCTGCGTAGGCAACCTTTCAGGAATCTAATGAGGAATCCTGGTCAAACCTACACTGAGTTTGTAAGGATCAAACAGACTAATTTCGATAGTTGGATATGAGCTTTAAAATTCGAACAAAGTTATAATGCCCTTAGAGAGGTTAGTACTTGGAGGAATTCAAAAAAATCACTGCCTGAAGTAGTGCAAACTCAGGTGGAAGAGCAGAGAGTGTAAGAAGCAAGGTTAGTTACTGAAATGGCTGATGATTATGAACTGGTCCATAAACTTGGTCTGGCTTCCAGAACCAGTTCTGGTCTCTGAGGGACAGAAATTGGAGCAAAGAGATATCCTCACGTGCCAAAGGAAAGGTAGATCACAGCGTAGGTCATAAGGATAATTTACCACAGTAATAAAGAAAACCTTGAGGGGGACAAAGAAGTTAAAATACTATGCAATAAAGTGGGCCACACAAAATCACAGTGTTGGTGAGATGGGAGAAAACCAGATGTAGGATAACTAGACAAGCCTGGAGGTTTTGTTGGACTCGTAACAAAAAGCGTAAGGGAAGTTAGGCAACTGCTTCAGAGTGTACAAGATGATCAGTGGACGTGCCAATTCTGCATAATAAACTTACATGAAAGGGTAATGCTTATTCACATAGGCCAGGAGTAATTGGTAAGGAGGTTCCAATATTAATTGACACAGCATCTTTTCAATCTGTAATGCTGAGGGGAGAGACTTTATGCACTCTTGAGAGACTATTACCAGAAAGTGTGCTGGTAACAGGAATTCATAGTGAGGCAAACAGTGCTCAGTTATGTAAAGTGAGGCTGGAGAGGCCAGAGAAGAGTGGAGAATGTGTGGTAGGAGTACTGGACACCTAACTCTCAGCTCCCGGAATAAAATTTGTCC
>NW_025164284.1:0-1617 GCF_004010195.1 Chiloscyllium plagiosum
AAATATTTGTAGATATTGAAGGCCTTAATAGATCCGAGGATGGTGTAAGTAAATGGAGTTGAGGTACGAGATCAGGCATGATTGGCTTGAGTGAGCCTAACTTGGGAGACTGCATGATAAAGGTCCTGTCCGATTTGCAATGTTCCAAGATCCCAAGAAACTGAAAGGCTAGATCCTGATTAGGTTTAAACACTGGACAAGAATAATTCAGGTGCGAGGTGGAAGTTTGAGACTTTATTTCTCTTCGAAACAGACAGTGTAGAATGCAAGTGTGCCAAACTACTGAGCTAGACGAGAATGTTCTGAGGAAGCCATAACGAGATGTCTAAGCCAGGCCACTCGTTGGGTATTTTTTACATTTTTTAAAAAACAGAAATAAGGCCATGATCATTTGACCCAAAACTCTTCTCCTACCATCAGTTCAGTCACCTGTCCTGTCTTATTAAACAATAAAAGTGCAAGATTTGTTTGTTTTTATAGGAGTATTTACAGATTGATAAAGAAAATGTTCTTAAACACATTTAAAAAATTCTTCACCACTCAAATCCCAAATAATATGGTTGTCCCAGACATTGTTCTGAAAAACAAAATCACAGACTATTACAACATTGATATTCTGAAACATATCTAAGATTTCTCCACGTCTTTCTTCCTCAAATTACCTTGAATATTCGGAGGTCTATCGTAAACCCCATCGAGATTATCATTTGTTTCTTAGGTGTAATTTCAAACAGTTTGTTGTCACTGGGCAATTTTTCAGAAATATCTTCGCAAGGTGGAGGAGTCTTTAATCAAAAATGCCTTTGCTACTCATCCTTATTATCTTTCGCTATCATTTCGAAACCATCTGAAACACGCAACATTGAATGGCCAGTTCTGTTTACACCTCAACTAAGTTTAAATGAATCCTGAGGAATTCCTAAAGAGAGTCAGAGCATTCTTTGTGACAGCTTGAGTATGCAACGCCTGGATACTCGGTAGCCTTGGCAAATACCAGTAAGGATAATACAAACAGATTCCACAAATACATAAGAGCGAGACAAGAGCCAGAGAGAAAGTAGGGCCTCTTAAAAAATCAATGAGGTCGACTTTGTGTTGAGATTCGAGAGACAGGAGAAATGTTAAATGAATATTTTGTCCTAGTGTTTACTGTGAAGAAAGACATGTAAGCTAGAGAACACGGCAGTCTTATCAAATAAAAAGATGGATAGATTTCTGGGATCAAACCCTCTGTATCCCAAGACTTTGTGGGATGATAGAGTAACGTGGTGGCATTCTTTTCAGAGGTATTTGTATCATTCATAAATATGGTTAAGATGCCAAATGACAGCAGTGTGGCTAATGTTATGCGTTTGTTAAAGAAGGGTAGTAAGATGAAGCCTGTGAGCTATAAATCTGTGCGTTTGACTTCGGTGCTGGGTAAGTTGTTAGAAATGATTCTGAAAATGGTTTACATGTTTTTGAAGAGGCAAGGAATGATTAAGCATAGTCAGCATGACCTGCTGTGATGCAAATCGTGTATCACAAAGTTAAGGGTTTTCTGCGAAAGTAACTAAAATATATTGATGAGAACAGAACGGGAGGTATTGTTTATTTAAACTATAGTAAAGGTTTTGA
>NW_025164285.1:0-1617 GCF_004010195.1 Chiloscyllium plagiosum
CGAGCTCAAGGCATTCATTCAAAGAAACAAAGTGCATTCATTCTGTTATTCAAACAAACCGCAATCGTACATTCAATAAATCAATCGTTTTCATTGATTTAAAGAAACAAACTTAACACAGTCATTCATTGAGTTCAACTGCATTCATCCAATGAATCAAACTGCACTCAAAGATTCAATGAACCACCCTGCGAGTGTTACTTCATGTAGCAGAGCTTATCTCGTTAATGCAATGTCTCGAGCCTAATGCAGTCATTCAATGAAACAAACTGCATTCATTCAAGAAATAAATAAATCTTCAATCGTACGTTCAATGAATGAAAAGTTATTTATGGATTGAATGAAACATTAGTAAATCCTACATTAAAGGAATCAAACTGCACGCATTTACTTACTAAAACAAACTGCATTCATTCATTCATTCATTGTGTCAAACTGCACTCATACATTCACTGAAACAAACTGTACGTGTTTTAATTCAATGAGTAAAGCTGATCTCGTTAATTCAATATCTCGAGCTCAAGGCAATTCAATATCTCGAGCTCAACTGCACTCAAAGATTCAATGAAACAACCTGCCAGTGTTACTTCATGTAGCAGAGCTTATCTCGTTAATGCAATGTCTCGAGCCCAATGCAGTCATTCAATGAAACAATCTTCAATCGTACGTTCAATGAATGAAGTTTTTTATGGATTGAATGAAACATTTGTAAATCCTACATTAAAGGAATCAAACTGCACGCATTTACTTATTAAAACTAACTGCATTCATTCATTCATTCATTGTTTCAAACTGCACTCATACATTCACTGAAACAAACTGTACGTGTTAATTCAATGATTAAAGCTTATCTCGTTAATTCAATATCTCGAGCATAAGGCTTTCATTCAAAGAAACAAAGTACAATCATTCATTTATTCAATCAAACTGCAATCGTACATTCAATAAATCAATCGTTTTCATTGATTTAAAGAAACAAACTTAACACATTCATTCATTGAGTTCAACTGCATTCATCCAAAGAATCGATTTAGTGAATGTACGATTGCGGTTTGATTGAATAACAGAATGAATGTACTTTGTTTCTTTGAATGAATGCCTTGAGCTCGAGATATTGAATTAACGAGATCAGCTTTACTCATTGAATTAACACGTACAGTTTGTTTCAGTGAATGTATGAGTGCAGTTTGAAACAATGAATGAAAGAATGAGTGCAGGTTTAGTTTGTAAATAAATGTGTGCAGTTTGATTCCTTTAATGTAGGATTTACGTTTGTTTCATTCAATCCATAAATAACTTTTCATTCATTGAACGTACGATTGAATTTTCTTTGTTAAATGAATGAATGCAATTTGTTTTTTTGAATGAATGCATGAAGCTCGGGACATTGCATCAACAAGAGAAGCTCTACTATTTGAATTAGCACTCGCAGTTTCTTTCGTTGGATCAGTTTTTACAGCTTGATTCGTTGAATTAATGATTACAGTTGGTTTCTTTGATTGAATGCCTTAAGATGGAGATATTGAAGTAATGAGATTAGCCCGACTTTTGAAATGACATGTGCAGTTTCTTTCAGTCAATGCATGAGTGCAGTTTGATTCATTGGATGAATGCAGT